>NC_134791.1:4701152-4708652 GCF_046742065.1 Oratosquilla oratoria | reverse complement strand
TTGGCAGAGGAGGAGTTAATCTAATAATAAATACTGTTATGTCGAGTGTTTTACACTATTAATAGAAAATGTAAACCTATATAACAGAAAGCCAGGAACATATATATGCAAGGAAATTTTATTTTTGTACAATTTTATTTATTTTATTTTTACTTTCATCTAGAACAATACTGTTTGTTTGTTACTATTGTGAATTTGAGATTGAAGGTGTAGTCGTTGGTTAGAAATTGATAAATTCACTTTGATACGACTTTACAGTATAAATGGCAAAGGCAATGCAAGTACTAAATATCTCAAGGTGTGAGATGACCAAAGTATTCTTACGTCTCCACTCCCTCCCTCCCACTCCCTCCCGTCCATGGTTATGACTACTCATGTTCAAGGATTGAGTTCAAGCATAACAAAGGCTCTGTTCACATACATACATACATACATACATACATGCATATACCAAGGCTTTTTCCCCCCTACAAGGGAGGTAGCCAAAAAGGAAAAGGCATAAAATCATTCCCACCCATTCCATCCCTGAATACACTCCACACCCCTCCACCCTCCCTTTCATCTTAGCACCTCTGTTCACATTCGTGGTTTAAACCGCGGGGAAACCGGTGTAGTACCGCTTAGTCAAAGAAAAACTGCGCGGTTGTGTGTAAACGCCTCGATTGGCTTACATTGAAATTAAACCACCGCGGTTGAAACCTTTAAGTACGATAGTGTAGTAAAATAGTTAATGAAAATAGACCCTCCAAGACGCTTTCTATATTTAATATAATCAACGAAAGATTAAATTTAATCTGTAAAAAAAGTGCGTCATCGTAATTCAGAATTATCCAGTGTACAAATAATGTGTAGAAAGGCAATATCTTCGGTACACAAAAACTACTCATAAGAAGTATATCTCCTGTACACAAGGGCCTGAGCCTCCGTGCAATTTCTCCTGTACATAAACCGTAAATTAGTAAATTTCTTAGCGACACAAATTCTACCTAATGGTAATCTCTCCGGTACACAAGATTTCCACCCATATGTGCAGTGTCTCAGATACGCGTGTCCCTGGCAAAAAAAATAAATAAATAAATAAATAAATAAATAAATAAAGAAATAAACAGAAACTAATGAGTAAAATGAATATATAAACGAATAAATAAACGAATGAAATAATCTGATAAATATATTGATAAGTCAGAATATAAATGAAATAACATTTTATACGAGCACTGAGCTCTCATTCGGGAAAATAACAGCTGTAGATCCATCTACCATGGTGAGTCACATAAACACATATACACACACACACAGTGATATTATGGTTATTGTTGAACCTGCGACCATAAATACTGGGCAACATATTACTGTAATAGCGGGATGTCTTAACTACTATTGGTCAGGACTGAGGGAAATTATATTCGCATCAGCGAAATGGCTAGGGAACGGTAATGGGCAAGTTCGTTAACCCCACTGACCCTTTGGGATTTAATCCTTTTGATGTGGGCCAGATAGTATTGGGATTTGATGTTGTCAGATGCAGAAGATGGGTTAATCCTTATGTTAGGAGTTAGGTTAGGTTCAATGCGGTTAGGGTGCGTTTGGTTTACGTTAGGTCAGATCAGGTGAGGCTGCGTTTGGTTAGGTTACGTTAGGTCAGGTTAGGTTAGATTAGGTTAGGTTTCGTTAGAATAGGTTCCAGTTCAGATGAATAAAATCCCCTGGGTGTAGCTAGAGTTGGGATTTATCTAAAAAAACAGAAGGGTTAAACCTCCCATACCGGACGATATTGTGTTTATTCTGGCTATCATCGAGCTATTCTATTCGTTTCTGACGATGTTCCTTAAAAATAGGGGCTAGTAGACGTGGTTAAGTTACCCTGAGACTCTTGATTTTTGACGTCAAATGATTTTATTAATCGACTGAGTACGAAGACGTGCCCCTAATCTGGATGAAGACGTCTTTCCATAGTCAGAATAAGATATTTGAAGTGCGTTATTGTAGCCCATGAGTGAGGAAGTCGAAGTTAGGTTTGCAGAATATGGCATAATAAGTTAGTAGCCAAACTGCCCAGGAGTCCGAAAACACAAGCTCACAATTCAGGAGTTTATTCCATACTGAGATACAATAATACAAAATAACAAACAATGGTACATAGAAAACGGTGTACATACACATAAGAGAATGGAACAAACTTAAGACACATTAGGCTATTTGTAATATTACTTAAAGAGTGCGGGGTGATCTAATAGAGGTGTTCAAGTGGATCAAAGGCTTTAACAAGGGTGATGCAAACAAGGTCATCATATTAAAACAACAGGGCAGGACTCGCAGTAATGGATTTAAACTGGACAAATTTAGATTCAAGAAGGAAATAGGCAAGAATTGGTTTACTAATAGGGTGGTCAACGAATGGAATAGACTTAGTAACCATGTAGTGAGCGCTGAAACTATCAGTTGTTTTAAGAAACTGTTAGATAACTTTATGGATGGGGATGACAGGTGGTGATGAATATGAAGCTGCCTTGTGTAGGACTTATGGTCTCTTGCAGTCTCCTTCATTCTTATGTTCTTATGTAAGGCACATTAGGATGTTTGTAATATTACATAAGGATGTATTATTTCATCCGTCAAGAGGACTTAGGATGTTGGACCATAACTATCCCGTGACGTCACGTCACGTGACGTCATAACCCGAGGGTCGTTGGGCCAAAGGATTCCAAACTTTTGTATGGAAGGAAGGAAGGAAGGATTTAGTTGACGACGTACCTGGAGCCTTTTCATATCTGAGGTCCTCCTCGCGTCAAGTTGTCGAGATCGAGAGGTCCTCAATTTCGGTTTTTGAAAAACTTTCGTTTCGTTATCATATTTTTTCTTGACATCGTCTGAAGAGTCGAAAAGACGTGAATTGAGTGTCGGGGTCACAGAGGTCGGAAATTCAAGACAAGCAATCCGATGGCTATGTAGTCCCATTGGAGAATATATATGTGTGTATATATATATATATATATATATATATATATATATAATATGTATTTATATATATATATGTATATATGTATATATATATATACATATATATATATGTATTTATATATATATATATGTATATATATATATATATATATATATATATATATATATGTGTGTGTGTGTGTGTGTATGTGTGTGTGTATGTGTGTGTGTGTGTTGAGACATAGTGACAGGTTTGAGGAAGGTGGAATAAGACACGGGTCTCGGGCTGAGTTTATTCCTGACCGGTTTTGCTTAGAGCTTCTTCAGATTAAACTCTAAGGGAAACCGGTCAGGAATAAACTCGGCCTTAAAGCCGTGTCTTTCTCTTCCACCTTCCTCATATATACATATATATATATATATATATGTATATATATATATATATATATATACATATATATATATAAATATATAATAGGGAAATTAATAAATACTGACTAAAATGAGTAAGTAGGTAAATAAGTTTAATCAAATGAATGCAGTTTGTTTTGAATAAGAAAAGGAGAAAGAAGAAAAAATTGAAGGGAAAATTGAAGTAGAAGAGGAGTAGATAATTGGGTTAGGGAATAGAGGAAAAGAATATCAGATAAGGAGGATGACAAAAGAATTGGATGTTAAAGAAGGGAAGAAAAAAAGGAGAAAGTATGTGTGTGTGTGAGTGTGTGTGTGTGTGTGTCTGTGTGTGTGTGTGTGTGTGTGTGTGTGTGTGTGTGTGTGTGTGTGTGTGTGTGTGTGTGTGTGTGTGTGTGTGTGTGTGTGTGTGTGTGTGTGTGTTTACCTAGTTGTATTTTGCGGGAAGGGGAGCTACGCTCGTGGTGTTCCGCCTTTGTATCTCGCAGTGTCTAGTTTGCTCTTAAACTCATGAATGGTTTTTGCGCACACTATTTCATTCTCCAGTTTGTTCCAAGTGTCCACCACTCTATTTGGAAAACTGTGTGTGTGTGTGTGTGTGTGTGTGTGTGTGTGTGTGTGTGTGTGTGTGTGTGTGTGTGTGTGTGTGTGTGTGTTAGAGAGAGAGAGAGAGAGAGAGAGAGTGAAGAGAGGGAAATCGGGAACAAAGAGAAGAAATTTGGGGAAATAAAGAGGAAATATTTTGAACCAGAAGGAGAAAGAGAAGCTAACTGATAACAGAAGAGAGTAACAAAGACTCCTGAGGGAGAGACGATTCTCACTAAGAACTTCTCTTTAGTCTTGACAGACGAAGAGTGAATTGGAGGAGGAAATGGAGATGTAGTGTGTGAGGAGGCGAGGAGGTAGTGGGATTGTAGAACAGGAAAATATTGAATACTGGCAGAAGGAAATATGGGATAGAGTGAGGAAGAGGAGGAGGAGGAGGAGGAGGGAAGGGGAAAAATAGAAAGAGGAGGAGATGGATGTAGGTATGGAAGAGGCGATAAATATGGAGGGTTGGGTAAGAGATTGTGGGTTTATAAAGGAGAAAGACAAAGAAAAATGAATAGAGAAAGGAGGAGATTGAAGGAGATGGAAAGGGATGTGGAGGAGGAGATGGGGTTAGAAGGGAAGGAACAGAAGATGATGGTGGAAGCGGCGACAGGAGGAGGAAAAGGCGGTAGCGCCGTGTCTTCCTCCTCCTCCTCCTCCTCCTCCTCCTCCTCCTCCTCCTCCTCCTCCTCCTCCTCCTCCTCCTCCTCCTCCTCCTCCTCCTCCTCCTCCTCCTCCTCCTCCTCTGCCTCCGGAAAGGATTTCGTTCTCAGCTCGCAATAACAATTAATCTAACTCCTTTATCTATACTTGCTGGGGAGTTCTCCCTCCTTCTCTCGAACTCGCTCATTTCCCGAACTGAAGAGCTCCCGAGCGTCCGCTTTGGCCAAACGGATCTTCCGCAGATATTTACCTTCTTCAGGTTTTTATTAATTTGCGGAGTGTGGAGGATGGGGAGGATTACCTGAAGGGTGGGTGATATATAGGCCACTTTTCCTCCTCCCTTCCACGTCTTTGTCCTCCTGAATTTCGTGAAATATGACGAGGTAGACTTGAAGATGCGTACCTTTTTGAAGTAAAGAAACGGCTTCGAAATCTTCCGGAAAGGAACTTCTTTACATAGATATAAAACGGTTCATTTTTTACAGATTTTTCAAGGACCTCTTGTATTTCTTAATCCACTTCTTTACAGAGGGATGAAAAAGTAAAATTTTTATGTCAAGAACCTACAATATTTCTTAATGATACCTTGATTAAAGCAATACTTTCAATTTTATACTAGATTGAGTATGTAATAATTAGAATGTTAAGGGGAGTACTTTCAACCCTTTATCGGGTAAAGGGAGACAAATAGAATTGTCTGACAATATCAGTGTTTAAATTAATTAACAGAAAATATATCAAATATATAGATAAGTAACAACTAATACCACTGTCGGACGAAAGAAAAAGTTAATTAAGCAAAACTATATATTTCGATTGCCAACTGCAATTAGTAGTACGTTCAGTAATCCTCTTTCTTACGTCCGACTGTGGTATTAGTTGTGATTTACAAATGTGTTACTACATTTCTCACCAGTGATATAGATAAATATATACATACATACATAGATATTAATCTTAAGTTGTACTGTCTGGCCTCTTGTACGACAAGTGGCGTCTTTCTCTTCATACCGATTGTTCGCAGACGACGTGATTTACGGTCCTGCAAGCTCTGACTACAGTCGTCTGAGGCACCTGATACCCACCCCTCCTCCTCCCACCCTTCCCCTCCCACCCCTCCTCCTCCCACCCTTCCCCTCCCACCCCTCCTCCTCCCACCCTTCCCCTCCCACCCCTCCTCCTCCTACCCTTCCCCTCCGACCCCTCCTCCTCCCACCCTTCCCCTCCCACCCCTCCTCCTCCCACCCTTCCCCTCCGACCCCTCCTCCTCCCACCCTTCCCCTCCCACCCCTCCTCCTCCCACCCTTCCCCTCCCACCCTTCCCCTCCCACCCTTCCCCTCCCACCCACCAACCCTTCTCTCTTTTCTCCCCTCCTTTCATCTTCCATTCTCGCCTCTCTACTCTTCTTCTCTCCTCTCATCTCTCAAGTCTCCTCCTATCACATATTCTGTTCTCCTGTTCCCTATTTTAATCTATCTCCTCTGCCTCCCCTCCCACCCTTCCCCTCCCTCCACCAACCCTTCTCTCTTATCTCCTCTCTACTCTTCTTCTCTCTACTCTTATCCTCTCGATTGTCCTCCTCTCACATATCCTGTTCTCCTATTTCCTATCTTACTCTATCTTCCCTGCCTCTTCCCTCTCCTTTCCCTCCCCGCCTCTCTCCTTCTCTCTTTTTTCTTCTCTACTATACCTTTGCTTCCTCTTTTCTTCCCTCTCCTTCTTCCTCCCTTTCCCTCCCTGCCTATCTCCTCCTTCTCCTCTCTTTTTCCCTCCTCTACTATACCTTTGCTTCTTCTTTTCTGCCCACTCCCTCTCCTCTCTTTCCCTCTTCTTCCCTCTCCTCATCTCCTCTTCTTCTCCTCTTCCTCTCTTTTGCCCTCCCCTCACTTCTCCTCCTGAATGACGCATCAAGTTCTGTGAATTTATGGGCTTTTCCTTCAGCGGCTGGTTCCTCTCTCCCCCTCCCTCTCCCCCCTTCCCCCTCCCCCTCCCCTCCCCCTCCCCCTTCCCCCCATCAGTGGTACTGGAGAACCATCTGCAGGTGGAGATATCTCCTCTACCGGGCGTCACAGTCAGATGGTTTCGTTGTCTCCTACTGGTAACATCAATGCCAGGGAGAGTCTGTGTATGATGAAGAACCAATTAAAACCCTGAGGGTGACATTGGGCTCCCGAGAGGAGAAACTGACAAGAGATATACGACAGGAGGCGCTGAGTAGCCTGAACTCCTCACTCTTGACCTGTTAGGCGCTTTAGGGACTGTTGGGGTTAGGTAACTCTCACTGCAGCTAGGGGTAGGAAGGGAGTGCGGGATTCGAACCCACGACTAGGAGGAGGCCGTGGGGCCTAGGAAGTGCCATAAGGATTACAAAGGCAAAGGATTACAAAGGCGGAGCGTGCCGACAGGAGACCTTTTGATCCATATCTAGGTCGGATGCAAAAAAAAAAAAAAAAAAAATCATATTAATAATAAATTAAAACTATAATAATGTAAATAGCAAATAAAATACATAAATAAATGCATAGGTATAGTTGAAGAACAAACAAACAGGTAAATAGTAAATAATAATAAATTGACATATAACTAATAATAAATGAAAATCAGAAGCTAGGTTTATAGTGTCTGGAACCTAATACTGATTGGGTCAACCTAGAAGAGGTTGTAGTCCCTTCGCCTCCGAGGCAGTGAAGGGGAATATCTATTACCAGCGTTTCTATCCTTGACGGGAAGAGGAGATGAGTAGATTCTTTACGGTACGGAAGGAGATCAAGACAGTTCTGTGTTTGGACTTTGAGACACAATCCTTGTGAAGTTATCTTAATTTTCGTTTTTGGAAATCTCTTTGAGTTTCGAATTCGGGAGATTTCTTTCGGTATCAGAAATGGAAAAATATT
>NC_134791.1:4683652-4688652 GCF_046742065.1 Oratosquilla oratoria | reverse complement strand
TTGTCTCCTCCCTCGGACTCTGGCTGCGTCGACCGACGAACGCCCATTCTTCTTCTCCTCTTCCTGACACTCAGCATGTCGCCCTTTCCTTCGTTTACGTCTGTCTCGTTTTACTTACAACGTCAGTGATAATCCATTTGCGCCTTGTAAGGAAATCAATCGATCAGTGATTGTTTATATATACATACGTACATACATGAATACATACATACATATATATATGTGTATATATATATATATATGTATATATATATACATACATATATATATATATATATATGTTGTGTGTGTGTATGTGTGTTCATCTTTCTGCCTATGGTGATCATCATCGTCGTCGTCATCATCATCATCAACATCATCATCATCTATTGGCAATTTATGAGATAGGTCACTAGTGGGTTATAATTAGTAAAAAAAAAAAAAAAAAACTGAGTCCTTTTTTGGAAACTTTATATCTGCGAGGTAATCTATATGTATGACGTAATCAATATATATGACGTAATATATATAACGTCTTCGATAAATGTGACGTAATCAATATTTATGACGTAATGACCATCCATAACGTCATCTATATTAAGGACGACATCGATAAGGACGATGGTACCCATATCCATTATAAGTTTAGTTTTTTGTGTAATTTCTCCCAAATTCGAACTCTATCTTCTTGGGTCTGTTCTTCTCAGCCCCATGTGACCCTCGCAGCTGAATAAAATCGTCTATGGAAAGTCAGAACAACATTAATATAGTTCTAGAGCAGCGTTTCCCAAACTTTTCCGACCATAGCAGCCCCTATTGTCATGTCTAAGCAGTCCAGCATCCCTATCTTGTTATTAGAGGGATAAATGAAAGTGAAGTGTACTGCTTGATGATTTATTTTCTTGATTCCTTAGAACTGAAACAAACTGATGATATTATTTGTAGAAGAAATAAGAACACCCTAGGAAAATAAAATGGTATGGAAAAAGTCAAACATGCACAACTAGGTAATCAGTGATACATATGTCAATGTGATTTTTGTGTGCATCATTTCCCAGCACCCCCAATAATTGATTTCAACACCCCAGGTTGTGAAACGCTGTTCTAGAGGGACAACTGGGTTATGTGTCTGCCCCTGAAGACCCAGGGTTGTATCTACGCATCTCTGTAGCAACATGTCGCCCTCGCTCATGTAAAACAGTGGGAATCCTATATACAAATCCACTGAATGTTACGGATACGCTAGTAATCAGAATGGTTGGATTCCAACGATTCAGTTGGATTTCGTCCAAAGATGGAGTGTAGGCCTAACCATAGTTGTAAGCTATGGGGATACTCCAACCTTGGACGAAATCCAACTGAATGGTTGGAATCCAACCATTTCGTTGACTAGTGTAACCGTAGCTTAACTTAGCATTGCCCACCTGAGGCCGGAACACCGGCTTTGGGCGACTAAAATCGGCAGTCTATACGCGGGGATTCTCCCGATTAGAAGGTCCATTGGTATTGTGGTGTAATAGATTAATTAGTGGCTTATCGCGGGTTTTATTATCCTTCCGCACCACATCCGAGTCTGAGGTCGATTATAAAGAAGGTTTCAATGGTCCGTCTGAACTGAATAGAGTTGCCAGGAGTTTACCAGAAGAGACTTTCTAAAATGGCAACTGGGACTTGATAGCTTGCAGACCTTTTGGGCGTGCAACGTTGCATATTTTATGCAGGCTGGCGTCAGGAGATTTTATTTAACCTGGAGCATTTGTCCCCGTTTCCTCCTCTTCTCGATTTTTTTTACTTTTTTTCATTCGAGCTTCTTATCAGTGCTCTCCTCTTCCCAATTTTTTCCTCTTTTCCATTCCAGCTTCGTACTAATGCTCTCCTCTTCCCGATTCTTTCCTCTTTTTTCATTCCTCTTCTTACTAATGCTCTCTCTTCCCAATGTTTTCCTCTTTTCCATTCCAGCTTCGTACTAATGCCATCCTCTTCCGATTCTTTCCTCTTTTTCATTCTTGCTTCTTATCAGTGCTCTCTTCTTCCCAATTATTTCCTCTTTTTTCATTCCTACTTCTTGTCAGTGCTCTCCTCTTCCCTCTTTTTTCCTCTTTTTCATTCCTTCCTCCTTCCCCTTCCTACCTCTGTCTTTAGTCTTAATGTTTATTTTCCGGCCTTGCCCAGGGATCCAAATATCCTGCTGTTCCTCTCTCCCTCTTTTTCTTCTTCTTCTTCTAAGTGTCCTAATTTTACGCTGTCCTGACTTCGCGGGGTCTCTGGTCTTCGTCCCAAGAGTTTTCGGAACACTCCTTCTCCCAACTCCTTCAAGACGTTGGCGTCCTTTATGTATTTTATTCTGGCTAATTGTAGACGAGGCTGTCCAGTACAGAACCGGACTTGGGATAAATTGGAGTCCTCAGTCTGCCCCTCGACTGATTAAAATCGTGAAATTTTGTCTTCGGCTAAAATAATAGTCGATGAAAAGACTTCACTGTATTGCAAGGGTTTGCAGATATTTTTTCCCGGAAATTTATTTTAATTTTGTTTTCAATTTATGCACATTTGGGACCGAGTGAGTTTCTCTCATGCTGCAGGAGATAGACTGGAATGAGAAAAAAAAAAAAAAAAAAAAAAAAAAAAAAATAATAATAATAATAATAATAATGATAATAATAATGATAATAATAATTAAACAAATAAACTTAACATCTGCTTGGGAAGCGTTAAAGGTGAAACAAGTGGTCTTATGCATACATTTGGAGACATCATCACAACAGATTAAAAAAGAAAAATAATAATAACATCATGAAAGATGGGACTCCACAGACTGCCGAAGAGGTTTGGTCATGGAGTTCTTCCTTCACTCCCTCACCCCCCCCCCCATTTTTTGAGTGGGGGAGGGGGAGGGGGGCCTCCAAAGCGACTGCAGGAAACCATTAGAAGCAAGACTTCCTTCACTGCTTAAAAAAAAAAAAAAAAAAAAAAAAAAAAAAATCCACATTATTTCGTAGTATTATTTCGTAGTACTTATCCCATGGTCCATACAGTATGCAGACAATGGAAATTTACTTATATTTTTACATGTGAGTTGTCACTGTCTCCCTTGAGCAAGGGTTTGCTCTCTCTCGCTCACTTAGTGTGTGTGTGTGTGTGTGTGTGTGTGTGTGTGTGTGTGTGTGTGTGTGTGTGTGTGTGTGTTCACAAGCCATACCAACCAGGAAGCTCTTATCCGAGTGGGTCACAGCAGTCAATCACGAGTCCAGCACGTGATGGAGAGCTTTAGTAAATGAAATAAGAGCCAGATATTTTCTGTTTCTCCTATTTAATTGAGAATCCGATTCTCCATAAAAAAATTTATTCCTTTTTTATATATTGAGCCAAGCGGTAACCCCGTAGATACTGTGGTCTCGGGTTCGATTCCCGCCACCCACTGCCTGCTTCTTGCGTTGGTTTCCGACAGCCATGACCATGCGGGGAGGCAACCCAAACATCGGCTTAGAGAAAAGCGGCTTGCTTCAACTGACAGAGATTGCATAACGAGGGGTTTTCCACTTCCCACTTTGTGGAAGTGGGATAGTGAGTTCCTTTCATATTTTTGTGATGGTATTCCTAGAAGGCAAGGCCATTGTGCAAGCCTTGCACTTTTTATTTATTTTATATTTTATTTACTTTTTTATATATATATATATTTTTTATTCTCCACCCGGTAAATTTGAATAGATAAGATTCGCCGTTATCAATGGATTAATTTATTTATATTCTTCTCATGTATATATATATATATATATATATATATATATATATTTTTTTTTTCTTTCTTTGTGAACATTGATTATTTTATTTATATATTTTTTATAGTTATTACATCTTAGGTTTGTTTTATTTTCTTATAAGTTGACTACGGAGACTGAGTTCATTAATATGTTGTTCGTATTTTCAGTAACTAGTGAATATCTATTTCTTATTGTCTTAAAGTTGCTTGAAGAGATTTAGGTCTTCAGTAGCACTTACGTTGTGCATTCTCATACTTCCTTTACTTTTTTTTTTTTTTTTTTTTTTTTTTGCTAAAGTCAACATTCAGAATGAGAAGTGACCTGTCTTCATAGTTTGCTTAATTTTATTTATTTATTTATTTATTTATTCATTTATTTTATTTATTTTTATTTTTCAACATGAAATACACTCTTTGGGACTTGTCTAAGATATTAGTCAATATTCACAACGAAAAGTGACCCTCCATTGTATTTTAGTCAGATAATTTCTAGAATTATAAGAACATAAGATGGAAGAGACTGCAAGAGACCATAAGACCTACACTAGGCAGTTCCATGTTCCTTACCACCTGTTATCTCTACCCATAAATTTACCTCATCTCATAAAACAACCAATTATTTCAGCGCTCACTACATATTTACTAAGTTTATTCCATTCATTAACTACTATACTCTCTTGGGTACCATTGTTAAAAGATGAAACTAACACACAAAACTTTTGCATAATCCTCGTTTATGCAAACTCTGGACCTTTGTTCCACGCGAGTCAACGCTGGAATATCCTCAGTCTCGTTTCTGGAACACGACTTCCCCCCCCCCCGGTCCTCCCCCTCCCCCCTCCTTTCCAATTACTCCCAACACCAGATCTAGCTGGCACGCAAACAGCCGAAATTAATTTTCCAAACATAACATTTCGAATTCTGCCTATCACTTTCCCCCTCTCCTCAATCTCTCCTGTTTCAACAATTCCTTCTTCATTATTTATCTAAACAACTTCACGTTCGTTTACGCGTTTCCTGCTTTGGACACATGTGTAATAAGTTTTCTGATTGTCACACCTGAGGATCGAACCTGGGTCTCCGAATGACTGAGTCCACCTTTTTGAGTTAAAGCGTCGCTGCTTGCGGCGGAGGTCGAGGTGAAGGCAGTTCGAACTTTCCCACCAGCGAGTTGGACCAAGGGCATGGTTCATTGAATTCCACGTTAGAAAGTCCTCTGTAAGGGGCACCGTCTAGCCTCCTGATTTGGGAAATTCGCGAC
>NC_134791.1:4668652-4678652 GCF_046742065.1 Oratosquilla oratoria | reverse complement strand
CTCAATCGAGGTCTTCCTGTTAGTCTCCTCCCTTCCACACTCGCCTTCATCGCCTTTCTTGGTATCCTGGTCTCCTTGCATGCAACATGCCCTGCCCATCTAATCTTATTTCTCTTGACAGACTCTATGGTTTTCTTCTGTTAATCTTGATTAAGTTCCCAGTTGTGTCTTCGTCTCTATTAGTTTAGTTCTCTAACAAAGATAGTTTCTGTGAAAGTTCTTAGTATTGTTTTAGAATACCATCAACCTTCGTTCCAGTCCTATAGTTCCATCTAATCTTATTTCTCCTGTTTACTCTCTTGACTAAGTTTAGTTCTTTATCAGAAACATGTCCTGTGAAAGTTCTTAGTATTGTTGAGGTGTGAAGACAGAATGAGTGGTAGGATGGTGAGTTGAAACGCCAAGAATCCATTGAAGTTTTACGAAATGTCAGTAATAAAACTTCAACGGATTCTTGTCGTTTGAACTCACCACCCTACCACATCTTAGTATTGTGTTTTCGAACCTTCGTTCCAGTCCAACAGTTCCATCTAATCTAATTTCTCCTGACAGACTCTATGATCCTCTCCTGTTTACTCTCTTGGCTAGGTTCTCAGCTGTGTCTTCGTCTGTATTGGTTTAGTTCTCTACCAAAGATAGGTCCTGGAATGGGTCTTAGTATCGTGTTTTCGAATACCATCAACCTTCGTTCCAGTCCAACAGTTTCATCTAATCTTATTTCTCCTGACAGACTCTATGATCCTCTCCTGTTTCTCTTCGTCTCTATTGGTTTAGTTCTCTACCAAAGATAGGTCCAGGAATGGGTCTTAGTATCGTGTTTTCGAATACCATCAACCTTCGTTCCAGTCCAACAGTTCCATCTAATCTTATTTCTCCTGACAGACTCCATGGTATCTCCCGTTTCTCTTCGTCTCTATTGGTTTAGTTCTCTACCAAAGATAGGTCCTGGAATGGTTCTTAGTATCGTGTCTTCGAATACCATCAACCTTCGTTCCAGTCCAACAGTTCCATCTAATCTAATTTCTCTTGACAGACTCTATGGTATCTCCCGTTTCTCTTCGTCTGTATTGGTTTAGTTCTCTACCAAAGATAGGTCCTGGAATGGTTCTTAGTATCGTGTTTTCGAATACCATCAACCTTCGTTCCAGTCCAACAGTTCCATCTAATCTTATTTCTCCTGACAGACTCTATGGTATCTCCCGTTTCTCTTCGTCTCTATTGGTTTAGTTCTCTACCAAAGATAGGTCCTGGAATGGTTCTTAGTATCGTGTCTTCGAATACCATCAACCTTCGTTCCAGTCCAACAGTTCCATCAAATCTTATTTCTCCTGACAGACTCCATGGTATCTCCCGTTTCTCTTCGTCTCTATTGGTTTAGTTCTCTACCAAAGATAGGTCCTGGAATGGTTCTTAGTATCGTGTTTTCGAATACCATCAACCTTCGTTCCAGTCCAACAGTTATGGACTGGAACGTTTGAGGATGGACGAAATCTCGTAAGACATCCTTTCGAAGTTGAGGTCAAGATGGAACGAAAGAAAGATTCCATATGCGAGAAAAGAGTTTTTCGTCTTCAAATGGTATTTGCTCTCCTTCCCACCTCCTCTCCTCTCTTTTCTTCTCTTTTCTTCTTTTCTCTCTTTTCCTCTTCCTTTTTTCTCTTGTTTCTCCTCTTTTCTTCTTTTCTCTCTTCTTTTCTTCTCTTTTTTCTCTTTTCTTCTTTTCTCTCCTCTTCTCTCGTCTTTTCTTCTATTTTCCTCTTTTCTCTCATCTTTTTTTTCTACTCGTTTCTTCTTTTCTCTCTTCTTCTCTTCTTTCCTCTTTTCTTCTATTCTAGTATCTTTTTTTCTTTTTCTCTCATCTTTGATCCTTTTATCTTGTTCTCTTTTCTCTCCTCTTTTCTCCTCTACTCTTTTCCTCTGTCCTCTTTTTTTTTTCTTTTTTTTTTTACCTTTTCTTCTCTCATTTTCTTCTTCTTTTCCTCTTTTCTTCTTTTCTGTCCTCTACTGTCTTTTATTTTCTTTTTTTCCTGTCTTCACTTCTCTTTTCATCCCTTTCCTCTTTTCTTCTTTTCTCTCTCCTCCTCTCCTCTTTTCTAGTCTTCTCTTTTCCCTTCCCCGCTTTTCTTTTCTCCTCTTTACTTCTCTTTTCTTCTCCTCTTTCCTCGTTTCTTCTTTCCTCTCTTCTCCTCTCCTCTCCTCTCCTCTCCTTTTCCCTCTTCCTACCTCATCTCCTCTTAACTCTTCTCTCTTCTCTCCTCTTCTCATCTCCTTTCCTCTCCTCTTCCCTCCTCTCCTTTCCTCTCCTCTTCCCTCCTCTCCTTTCCTCCCCTCTCCTTTCCTCTTTTCCTCTGACCTCTTCTCCTCTGCTCTGCTCTGCTCTCTTCTTCCCTTCTCTCACCTCCTTTCCTCTTCCCTCCTCTCACCTCTTCAACTCTACTCTCCTCTCCTCTCACCTCCTCTCACCTCCTTTCCTCTTCCCTCCTCTCACCTCTTCAACTCTCCTCTCCTCTCCTCTCACCTCCTCGTCCCTCCTCTCACCTCCTCTCCTCTCCTCTCCTCTTCTCGGCTCTCTTTTCTGATAACCCGCCACCTCGTCTCCCAAACTGTCGTGTGGTTGCTGAGATGAACTCAAATTGTCGCCGACCTCCCCCCCGGCGCCTGTTAAGCCCATGGAAGCCTTTGGAAATACCAGAGGGATTAATACCTCTCTTCCTCGATTAAGGAAACGGTTAACCCGAACGGGTTAACCTCGTCGGTGGGCGGGAACTTAAGGCGTGAACCCCGGAAGTGATGACTCGAGTGTGTTCGTTTGACTGGAAAACGACTTCGGTTACAATTTTTTTTTTTTTTCGAATTTCCAAATGTCATATCACCTTTGCGTCATATACTGAGAAGCTGATTAACGAACTAAGAGAGGTTAAACATAGAATACGAATGCTAGGACACATTTTAGAATTGTAGACTTAGGGAAGTCTGGAATATTGTAGGCGAGGTCGTTTACCAGATTTTAGAACTCGCAACATTTGACTAGAATGTCGAATGTGTGACGGCGACTTTAGAGAATCGTTTGGTCTTCGCTAAAATAAAGACAAATAGGTTTTGGTGGGAAAGGAGCGAATACGATCGAGGACTAATCTATTTCTTGCAGAACCTAAACCAGTAGAAGCCATGTAGCCGAAATATACTGCTATTCACGTATGCATTAGGGCATGCTAGTATGTTCGGTGCAAGAAAATGCCTCTGGAATCTCATGAGAGGTTAGAGGGTCAGAAAGACCAGCCACGGTTTACAAAGGAGCATGCAGACAGGAGACCTTTTGGTCCATAACTAGGTCGGATGCGAAAAAATATAATAATGATAAATAAATAAATAAATAAAGATTATAATAATATAAATGATAATAAATGAAATAAATAAATAGATAATATTATAATGATATAAATAATAATAAGTAGAATAAATAGATAAATGAATAGAATTATAATAATATAAATAATGATAAATAGAATAAATAAATAAATTAATAAATAAGTAAAATTAGATAATAAACAAACAGGTAAATAGTAAATAATAATAAACTGACAGATAGATAATAATAAATGATAATCAAGCAAATAATAATAAACAAACAGGTAAATAGTAAATAATAATAAATTGACAGATAGATAATAATAAAGGATAATCAAGGAAATAATAATAAATAAACAGGTCGGGTCATAGCGTGGGGTCAATGGCAGTTTATGAACGAGCAAAGTCGCGTATCAAGAACATTCTTCTCAGAGATACACGAATGTTTCTCCATCGCCTTGTCACTCCGTTCCCAGGCCCAGTTAAGCACCTGTTTGGACTCCCTAGCCAGCCAGACCTTTGTTCTTGTAATTAAGTTTGTATTTCAATGTAAAGTTGTTGTAACTTCAGTTGTTTGTAAGTAGAATGATATATTTCATTGTATTAGTATTATTATTATTTCATTTTATTTTTTATTTTCTATTTATTTATTTTTTGCCAACTCTTAACTGATCCTTACTCGGTTGCGAAATATAAACGTAAAGAGGATTTTTTTTTTCTACATATGGGGGCCTGGCCTAGAGAAAAAAATAATATCAATGAAGAAATATTGGAGAGTTGGGCGCGTTCCTAGGTGCGTTACTAGGTGCGCTCCTCGGTGTCCTGGTTGGTATGACTTTGCTCAGGACACCGAAGAACGCACAGAGGAACGTGCCCAGCTCTGGAAAACCGTAATGTCTATTCTCGCTGTTGGCTGGAACAAAATCACTGATGATATTTCCCTTTGTTCTAATTTTGACTTTGGAATTTTGCGTCTTCTTTGCTCAATGACGTCATCCCCTTTTTTCTTTTCTTTTTGTATTCCCTCTTTTTTTATTTTGACTTTGGTATTTTGGATTTTTCTTGCTTAATGACGTCATTATATTTTTTCTTTTATTTTGATATTCCCTCTTTTTTATTTTGACTTTGGTATTTTGCATTTTCTTTGCTCAATGACGTCATCCTCTTTTTCTTTTATTTTGATATTCCCTCTTTTTTAATTTTGACTTTGTTATTTTACATTTTCTTTGCTCAATGACGTCATCCCCTTTTTTCTTTTATTTTGATATTCCTTCTTTTTTAATTTTGACTTTGGTATTTTGCATCTTCTTTGCTCAATGACGTCATCATCTTTTTTCTTTCATTTTGATATTCCCTCTTTTTTAATTTTGACTTTGGTATTTTGCATCTTCCTTGCTCAATGACGTCATCCTCTTTTTTCTTTTATTTTGATATTTCCTCTTTTTTAATTTTGACTTTGGTATTTTGCATTTTCTTTGTTTAATGACGTCATCCTCTTTTTTCTTTTATTTTGATATTTCCTCTTTTTTAATTTTGACTTTGGTATTTTGCATTTTCTTTGTTTAATGACGTCATCCTCTTTTTTATATTCCTTTTTAATTTTTGACTTTGGTATTTTGCATCTTCTTTGCTCAATGACGTCATCATCTTTTTTATTTTATTTTTATATGCCCTGTTTGTTAATTTTGACTAGAATTTTGCATCTTCTTTGCCGAATATCGTCCTCTTTTTCTTTTATTTTGATATTCCTTCTTTTTTAATTATGGAATTTCCTTGTTAGCGTTTTCCATGTTTTGTTTCCCCTTTTTTATGGCCTCTGCATGTGCAAACCTTTTTTTTTTTTTTTTTAATCCTTTTATTTACTCGTTCATTTTCGTAAGCTTACCATATGTACTTTTTTTATGCTGTTCCTAAAACATTTTACTTTCTTTTACAAAATTTCGATTTTTTTTTTATAAGTTCTCCAAATTGAGGTAATATCCCAATTTTTTTCTTATGCTCATCTCATCAGTTTTCTTGAATCTTCTCTTACACATTTTTTTTTCTTTTCTATTTCATTCTTGGAACGAAAATATGAGTTTTTTCTTCCTCTCACTCAATGGCCGGGCATCTATCTTCCTCTTCCTGAACATAATGCTGTTGCTGAAGATGTTGCTGAAGATGTTGCTGGTGATGTTGCTGTTGCTGGAGATGTTGCTGGTGATGTTGCTGTTGCTGGAGATGTTGCTGTTGCTGAAGATGTTGCTGGTGATGTTGCTGTTGGTGGTGATGTTGCTATCGTTGGAGATGTTGCTGGTGATGTTGTTGCTGGAGATGTTGCAGGTGTTGGTGATATTGCTGTTGTTGGTGATGTTGCTGTTGCTGGTGATATTGCTGTCGCTGGAAATGTTGTTGGTGATGTTGCTGTTGCTGGAGATGTTGCTGTTGCTGTGGTGTTGGAGATGTTGCTAGTGATGTTGCTGCTGCTGGAGATGTTGCCGGTGTTGGAGATGTGGCTGTTGCTGGTGTTGGAGATGTTGTTGGTGATGTTGCTGTTGCTGGTGATGTTGCTATTATTGGAGATTTTGCTGGTGATGTTACTGTTGTTGGAGATGTTGCTGGTGATGTTGCTGTTGCTGGAGATGTTGCTGTCGCTGGCGATGATGCTGGTGTTGTTGCTGGTGTTGGACATGTTGCTGGTAATGTTGCTGTCGCTGGAGATGTTGCTGGTGGTGGTTGCGTTTTTGTTCCTGCTGCTGGTCTTGTGGGTTTTGTTGTCATTGTTTTTGTTGTTGCTGCTGGTCTTGTTGGTATTGTTGTTGTTCTTATTGCTGCTGTTGTTTTTGCTGCTCTTGTTGTCATTGCTGCTGCTGCTTCTATTTCTACAGCTGGCTCTGATGGAGCTGTCACTTATTTTGTTGTTATTCTGCTTGTTACCGCTGACGTTGCTGTTTAATTTCCAGCTGTTAAGCCTCTACCTGATACAACTCATTGCAACATTATTTACCTTATCATACATTTTTCTCTCTCCCATTTTTCAATCTTCCTCTTCTCCTTCTCCCTATCTTCCTTCTCTTTCTGCTTCCTTTACGTTGCATTAAACATTTATTCATAATTTTTTTCTTTGCTTTTGTACTCGTTTCCGTTTATTCTGTCAATTCTTTTTGTGTTCTTTCTTTTCCTACTCACTATCTCCCTCCTTCTTATTACGTGTGCGTGTGTGTGTGTCTTTCTCTTTCTTTTACTTCTAATCTTTGTGTTAACATTCTTTTGAATTCATTATCCGCTTCATCTTATCATCATTTCCCTTTTGAGTTCTGTTCTTCTGTCCTCAGATATGTCCTAATATCTTCAGATAGCTTTCTATTCTATTTCTCATTCTATTTCCTATTATACCGTATTTATTATTTATATTTCTTATTTCCTGTCTCACAATTCTTTTTCTATTGATCTAATCTTCTTGCAATTATCTTTCTTAGTAATGGATTGAAACTGGACGAATTTAGATTTAAGAAGTAAATAGGCAAAAAATGGGTTACTAATTGGGTGATCAACGAATGGAATAGGCATAGTAACCACGTAGTGAGCGCTGAAACTATCGGTTGTTTTAAGAGGAAGTTAGACCACTTTACGGATGGGGATGGCAGGTGGTCATGGATATGGAACTGCCTAGTGTAGGCCTTATGGTTTCTTGCACTCTCTTTTATTCTTACGTTCTTTGGCTCTCGTTTTATCTCCTATGTTGTTTTTCCATTTCTCTTCTCTTTTTTAGATCTTCAGGTTCGAGTTCTCTTTTCACCTTTCCTTTCTCCCCTCTCATCCTCTCTCTTTCTCCCTCTCTCTCTCTCTCTCTCTCCCTCTGTCTCCCTCTGTCTCCCTCTTTCCCTCTCTCTCTCTCCCTCTCTCTCTCTCTCTCTCTCTCTCTCTCTCTCTCTCTCTCTCTCTCTCGGTCTCTCTCTCTCTCTCTCTCTCTCTCTCTCTCTCTCTCTCTCTCTCTCCTCTCGGTCTCTCTCTCTCTGTCTGTCTCTCTTTCATCCCCTCTCTCTCTCTCTCTCTCTCTCACTCTCTCACTCTCTCACCCATTTTTCTTTCTCCCTCCCTCCTCCCCCTCTCTCTCTCTGTCTCTCTCTATCTCTCTCTCTCTCTCTCTCTCTCTCTCTCTCTCTCTCTCTCTCTCTCTCTCTCTCTCTCTCTCTCTCTCTCTCTCTCTCTCTCTCTCTCTCTCTTCCCTCCATCTTATGAAGATATTTTCCGCTTGGGGGAAGGGGGATGATATTTTATTTAATTTATCCCCCCTCCCCTAAAGATAAATAAAATAATTTTGCAGCAGATAAAGAGAAAAAGAGAGGGGAAAAGAGAGGGAGAGGGAAGAGCGCGTCGCCATGCCAAAGAGAGTGACTGGCTTCAACCTCTCCATGGTTTTATTTTATTAACATTTACTTTGATTCCAAAATTTACGATTTTTTTATATTATTAATTCAATCTGGGTTTCCTTGTCTGTTTCCAACTCTTCTCCCTCGCATTGTCCATTCAGCCAATCAGAAGCATTTTCCATTCAGCCAATCAGGAGCGTCGTCCTCTCGGCCAATCAGGAACCAGCTCGAGCATGACGCATTCTGAAATGAAATTCAAGAACCTCGGTAGCTGTGACCTAGAGTGGCCCACGAAAAACAAACAAGAAAATTCAGTCACCATTTTTTATCGTAGAAGAGTCTCGGGGTGAGTTTAATGTTTCTTATCGGATCGACTAGTGTTGAGTAAGTTTTGAGTAGATTATAGTGAGTTTTTGAGTCGTTCAGAGTTTCAAAATGTTTTTTTTTTTATATTTTATTCATTAATTACTTAAAAATTTATTTTTATTTTTCTATCATCAAGCACTTATTCTCTTATATGATTAATCTATCTATATGTTTATTCATTTATATATTCATTCATTCATTTATAGATATAATTCATTTATTTATCTCTTCATTCATTCATGTATATATTTATTTAATTTCATTTATTCATCTAGTTATTTAGTAATCTTATATATAGTATAGTAGGCTATATCTATTCATTGTACAGTATACTGTAGATAGGTTAACTACCAGTAAACCAGGAAGAACTCAGTTAAACTGGTTGTTAACAAGCTTCACCGCGTTAAACCTCATGGATATGTAGTCTCTCCCAAATGAATAAAATCACTTGGCGGCACATATGATAAATAGGCAAGGTCATCATATTAAGGCAACAGGGTAAAACTTGTAGTAATGGATTAGAATTGGACAAATATAGGTTTGAGAAGGAAATGGACAAGAATTGATTTACTAAGAGAAGTTAATGAATTGAATTGATTTAGTAACCATGTAGTGAGCGTTGAAACTATCATTTCCTTTAAGAAAAAATTAGATAACTTTATGGACATGAATGACAGGTAGTAAAGGATATGGAACTGCCTAGTGTAGGCCTTATGGTTTCCTGCAGTCTTCTCCACTCTTATGTTCTTACGTAAAGGGCGCTGAAACTATGGGTTGTTTTAAGATTGACGAGATAAACACCATATGAGGACGGAGCCTTTATTTGTACGACGTTTCGCTTATTACAGCTTTTTCAAGTACAAGTTGAGATACAAATGCTTGAGATTAAATAAGGGGAAAGGAGGGAACGGGGAGAGAAAAGGGGGGGGAAGGAAGTGGAGGAGGAGGAGAAGGGGGGGGGATTGGACACTGGGAAAGGATGAGAATGCTGGCCCAAACGTCCGTGGGCGAAATGTCCACAAAGGGTGGTTTAAATATTTAATATTTTGCTGGCCATGGGTATTGTTTTAAGAGCTGAGATAACTTTATGGATAAGTTTATGGTAAGGGACATGGAACTGCATAGTGTAGGCCTTATGGTTTCTTCCAGTCTCCTCCATTTCTATGTTCTTATGTTCTTGTACAATAAAGATAACACCGCACCTGGAACTGTTAACCAATTATTGGTTAAATTTTAACCCTTTAGTGTTGGGGATCCCTTTCGGGGATTAAAATCACCTGGCGGCAACTAGGAGGGCGAGACTCCAAGATGGGGTTAACCAAGTTTGTCTGTCACAACTAACATCACAGTCGAACGAGAGAAATAATTGAGTAAGCGAAACTATATATTTCGATTGCTAACTGCAACCCTCTTCAGGATTGCAGTTAGCAATCGAAATATATAGTTTCGCTTATGCAACTTTCTTTCGTCCGACTGTGGTGTTAGTTGTGATTTACAAATGTGTTACTATATGGAATTTTGTCTGTGTTTAGTTACGAAGATAGTTAACAGACAAACTCTCTTAGGGCCGTGAAAGCTATCGCTAGCCGCTCCTTAACTGGGTTTTTCTGTGTTTGGTTACAAAGATAGTTAAGGGACAAACTTTCACTCTTAGGGTCGTGAAAGCTTTCACCAGCCGCACCTTAACTGAGTTTCTCTGTGTTTGGTTGTAAAGATAGTTAAGAGACAAATTTTAACTCTTAGGGCCGTAAAACCCATCTTTAACTGAGCTTATCTGCGTTTGGTTACAAAGATAGTTAAGGGACAAACTTTCACTCTTAGGGTCGTGAAAGCTTTCACCAGCCGCACCTTAACTGAGTTTCTCTGTGTTGAGTTGTAAAGATAGTTAAGAAACAAACTTTAACTCTTAGGGCCGTAAAAGCTATCACCAGCCA
>NC_134791.1:4658652-4663652 GCF_046742065.1 Oratosquilla oratoria | reverse complement strand
CAGAACGAGAGCTCAGCCTAAAATTACTCCAGGAACGAAAACAATAAAAAATAAAAAATAAAAAATAATTAAAGAAAAAACAAACGCGAAAGCAAAGATGAAATCTTAAAACAATTATAAAAGATTCTCCCTTTGAGAGCTTAGATTTTGGATAATAGAATTTTGACTTTTTTTTTTCTTAAAGAGCATCAAATTCTTATACACATAATCCTGTTCACAGTCTTTCGTGTAACTGAACGCAATGCTTGCATTTATTGTGCGTTAATCCCAGGCATGCAAGGCGTGCGAGATACGCTCCAACGCACAGCCATAACGCAAGCATAACGATGTGCTAATTGGTAATTACAAGAGGCCAGAGAAGTGGTAACGGCACAATACGGCCCTCGAGCTCATAGTTCGAGCAATTTGCTTAACAAGCGAACTCGGCTTCTGAGGCCGGAAGCATCCTCAGCTCCTTACGCCAGGAGTCGCCTAGCAGCCTCCTTTGTCTTGAATGCTTGTTAAGCAAAGGCATGCAGCAATCACGCGTAACATCATGTCACACGGCAGGAGGCGCTTACCTGCGACCGAATCGGTCTCCCTTGTTCTTGAATGCTTGTTAAGCTAGGGCAAGTGGTAATCACTGGGTTCCGGTCCTTAGAAGGCGAGTGAGAAGCTCAAACCGCCATGACGTCACACTCATGATGTCACAAGTGAGGGGAAACGTGACGTCATGTGATGTTACAGCTCGTCTCTGTGAGGAGAGTTCGTGGATTGATTTGATGGACTTGGAGAACGTGTGTGACATGATTCAGTTGCCTTTGGAAGACAATCAGTCCGACTCTTACGAATAGGGTGAATTCAATTGGAAATAAACTTCTGGTTTCTGCGAATTTCAGGGGAATGTTCTATAGATTGCTGTTGTTGTTGTTGTTGTTGTTGGACCTGTTTACTATAATTGATATTGGAAATATTTTAATGTTATTCCTGTTTTATTTTTATTGTCTTCAGTATGATTTTTGTCAATGTTTCTTCCTTTGTTTTGCTAATTCTTAGATTATTATTGTACGTGTTCCTAGTCTATTAATACAGTACCAACTCGTTATATATATATATATATATATATATATATATATATATATATATATATATATATATATATATATATGTACATATATATATATATATATATATATATATATATACATATATATATATATATAATTTATTTATTTATTCATATATTTATTTTATCTTTTTTTTGTGGTGGTGGTGGTGGTGGGAAGGAAGGGGACATCAACAGACATCTTCACCAAATAGCCAACCTATCTGATTTTATTTATTTATTTATTTATTTATTTATTGAGACTAGTAGTCACTATCCGGTCATAAAAGAATATTGAGCGACGTAGCTCGTAAGGTCTCTAATGTTGATATGTGATAGTGACCATCCCACACAATAACGCTGTGGTATCCTTACATAGGAACCTTAAGAAGTTCTCACATCGTTTCCGTTTTCTTCGTGTCTCGAAGTTTTCTCCCGAAGTTGTCTAACATTTCTCCCCCTTAAGTAGCACTGAAGGTGCAATCATGTACGAAGAAAAAAAAAAATAATAAAGATGATAATTAATAATAATGATAATAATGATTAGTAATAATGATAATAATAATAATAATAATAATAATATAATGATAATAATGATAAATGATGATAATGATGATAATGATGATAATGATAATAATGATAACAATAGTAATAAATAATAACAATAATAATGATAATGATAATAACAACAACAACAACAGTGATCAAGAAGGCTGTCTACGTAGTAATGCAGAACTCGTAATAGAAGGTTTAAATTGGACAAATTTAGGCTAACTAAGGAAAAATAGGCAAGAACTGGTTTACCCACAAAGTAGTTAAGGAATGGAATAAACTTAGTAACCCTGTAGTAAGCCCTGAAACCATTGCTTGTTTTAAAATGAGATAACTATGGATAGGGATGAAAGCTGGCAAGGGACATGGAACTGCCTAGCATAGGCCTTATGGTCTCTTACAGTCTCCTCCATTCTTGTATTCTTATGTAGATTTTGCACAACATGGTGATAAACACCACACTGAACAGGGTTGATGCAAGCTGGTAATCCTATCTCACATCGTTGGAAGATTACTTGTTAATTAATTAGTCTATTTATTTATTTTCATTTATTCATTGAAGAATTAGAAATAAATCATGGCTTGGATATTAATTGGATTCGTGTACATGTCATGATGGATCTAGTGATATATAAGTGCAAACATTTTATGAACACACACACACACACACACACACACACACACACACACACACACACACACACACACATATATATATATATATATATATATATATACATACATATATATATATATATATACATACATATATATATATATATATACATATATATATATAATACTAATGACCCACTTTCGGAGAAGAATAAGCGAAAGCATAAAGATCTGTATATTTCGATCACTAACTGTGATCCTCTTCAGCAGATCACAGTTAGTGATCGAAATATACAGATCTTTATACTTTCGCTTATTTTTCTCCGAAAGTGGGTCATCAATATTGTTTTACAAATGTGCTACGATATAACTTTGTGATATATACAGTATATATATATATATATATATATATATATATATATATATATACAGTATATATATATATATATATATATATATATATATATATATATATATATATGTATATATACATGATTGATGATGATTCGATTTAGCGTCGCAAGCTTCCCCTATCAGGAGGCTAGGACGGTTCCCCTTACAGAAGACCTTTTAGCGTGGAATTGAATGACCCATACCCTTGGTCCAACTCGCTGGGGGCAAAGGGCATCGAACTACCGTCACCTCGACCTCCGCCGCAAGTAGCGACGCTCTAACCCGCTCGCTACGTGCAGCGGAGGTCGAGGTGACGGCAACTTCGAACCTTGCCCCTAGCGAGTTGGACCAAGGGTATGGTTCATTGAACATATATATATATATATATATATATATATATATAAATATATATATATATATGTATATATATAATATGAATGTATGTATGTGTATATATGTATGTATGCATTCGTGTGAAATGTTTGGTCTTGCCCGTCACTTACTCTTGCTTGAATTGTGCAGCAGAGTCGGGTGAGTTCGCCGTCCGCCGTAATTTATATCTAATTAAAAAAAAATTCTTTTGCTGATCTGTCTGTCCCAGCCAATAAACCGTTCATTCACTTCTCGATTCCAGCGTTTATGTTTTCATTTCTCAGAAGCTTTTGACGAAGTTTTCTCGTGAAATATGTCTTTTCAGACGCTAAATGGTTATTTTTTCAATCATTTATCTATTAAAGGCAGAAAAGAGGGGTACCTGCAGAAGCAGGATGGACGTGGGAGGGTACTGTCTCCCATCTTCATCTTCAGAGCCTAGAAATGGTCTCGGCTCCATTCCGAGGTGGAGCTCTGATCGGCTGGTACTCGGTCTTTTTTTTTTTTTTTTTTTTTTGTAAGGAGACTTGACAATATTTCGGCATGCAGAGGACCTCCAGTCCAATAGTTCGGCAAGCAGAGGACTTCCAGTCCAGTACATTGTCATGCAGAAGACCTCCAGTCCAATACTTCGAAGTTCAGAGGACCTCCAGTAGTTCGGCATGCAGAAGACCTCCAGCCCAATACATCGTCATGCAGAAGACCTCCAGTCCAATACTTCGAAGTCCAGAGGACCTCCAGTCCAATACTTTGGCATGCAGAAGACCTCCAGCCCAATACTTCGGCATATAGAGGACCTCCAGTCCAATACTTCGGCATGCAAAAGAACCCCAGTCCAATACTTCGAAGTCCAGAGGACCTCCAGTCCAATAATTTGGCATGCAGAAGACCTCCAGCCCAATACTTCGGCATATAGAGGACCTCCAGTCCAATACTTCGGCATGCAAAAGAACCCCAGTCCAATACTTCGGCAAGCAGAAGACCTCCAGCCCAATACTTCGGCATATAGAGGACCTCCAGTCCAATACTTCGGCATGCAAAAGAACCCCAGTCCAATACTTCGGCAAGCAGAGGACCTCCAGTCCAGTTCGGCAAAGTTGCGAACTGGCTTGCTGGCAGTTCCTTTCCCTCGAACTGGCTCTCTGCTCTCAGTAAACAAGATTAAACTACCTCCCTAACGGCCGATTCTCGTTCTGCCATGCAACACGTCATGCACTATCACACGAACGTACTCGTATGCAAACAACGTTGTTGACGGTAAAAAAAAAAAAAAAAAAACACTCCTCACCCCTACCCTTTAGGTGAATTAAATCGCATGACGGCATTGAACATAATTAACTCAATTAAGTCTCTACCAACGTCGAAGAGGTTTAACGAACGGTCTCTGGTCAAATATAACGACGATCGCATGACTCTCACCAGAAAAAAACCTGCAGAGTTGGTCATCGCGTCAAAGGGATTACTTTCAACCGAACCCTGGATAAACAGACAGACAGACAAATAGATCATTTAATCGTCTCCTTAATCTCTGTCTATCAAATGTTGAGTTTCAGATTTTTATTCTTTTATTTATTTATTTATATTTTTTCTTTTGGTTATATATTTTTCTTTCATGTATTCATTTTCATTTATTTTATGTATTTATTTTATTGTAATTTCTTCGCCGATAGGTCCTGTTCAGGAGTACTATCGGCCTCATAGTTCCATACAGTCGGTACTATGGAGGTTTACGTGACGCCCCTATAGCCCAGAGGCACACATGATTATTTTTACTACTGTTACGTATGTCAAGATTATACCCATTGGACACCTATGAAGAGTTCCTTCAATAACTCTCCATCCAACTCCCACGAGGTGGGAAGTGAGAAACCCCTTGGTAGGGCAAACCCTGTCAATTGCGGCAAGCCGCTTTTTTTTTTTTTTTTAAGGCCGATGTTTGGGTCGCCTCCCCGCCTGGTCTGGGCTGTCGGAAACCAACGCGAAG
>NC_134791.1:4636152-4653652 GCF_046742065.1 Oratosquilla oratoria | reverse complement strand
TAGATCATCTATATATATATATATATAATATATATGTATATATATATACATTATATATATATATATATATCACAGGTGAGAAATGTAGTAACACATTTATAAATCACACACCACAGTCGGACGAAAGAAAAAGTTGCGTAAGCGGAACTATATATTTCGATTGCTACCTGCAATCCTCTTCAGTAGTACTACTGAAGAGGATTGCAGGTAGCAATCGAATATATAGTTCCGCTTACGCAACTTTTTCTTTCGTCCGACTGTGGTGTTAGTTGTGATATATATATATTATATATACATATGTATATATATATATATATATATATATATATATATTTTTTTTTTTTTTTTTTTTTTTGTGGAAACTGATGGTGGTGCGGAAGGTCACAGAATGCAAGTAACCCGTCAGTCATAAAAAAAAAAAAAAAAAAAAAAAAAAAAATTGACAACTGTGGCTCCAGAGTACTCCCGTGGCTTTCCGTGGGGGGTGACGTGAAAAGGGAAATTGCTTCATTCCGTGGGTTTCCGCTTCCTCGGTCACGATTCTTCTCGTTCTCGCCGTCCCTTTGAGGTTGGACCACTTTTAACAAACTCGAGTCCTGTTTAAAGATAGTCAACTTCAAAAAGATTTTTTTTTTTTTTTTTTTTTTTTTTTTTTGAGGAAAGAAAAAACAAACTAATCTAACGGCGGCTGGACAACGCGCCGGTCAAAGAGTATCAAAGAGCTACAAAGAGTTTCAAAGAGCTTCAAGTAGTTTCAAAGAGCGAAACACAACCAATAGAAGGTTCATCCTCTTTTTTTTTTCCAGAACCTCAGTCTTTATCCTTTAGAAAATATATATTCTCTTTTTTTTTATTCCAAAACCTGTCCTTATCCTTTGAAAAATATATATTTTTTTTTAATTCCAGAACCTCAGTCCTTCTCCTTTTTTAAATTAAATTATATCTTTTTTTTTTTAATTCCAGAACCTCAGTCCTTCTCCTTTTTTTAATACAAATATATATTTCTTTTAATTCCAGAACCTCAGGCCTTTTTTTTTATTCCAAAACCTCAGTCCTTCTCCTTTTCTTTTAAATACAAATATATATATTTTCTTAATTCCAGAATCTCAGTCCTTTTTTTTTTATTCCAGAACCTCAGTCCTTATCCTTTTTTGAAATTAAAATATATAATTTTTTTTATTCCTGAACCTCAGTCCTTATCCTTTTCTAAAATAAAAATATATCCCTTTTTTAAATTCCAGAACCTCAGTCCCTATCCTTTTCTAAGATAAAAAATATATATATTTTTTTTTAATTCCAGAACCTCAGTCCTTATCCTTTTTTCAAATACAAATATATGTATTTTTTAATTCCAGAACCTCAGTCCTTATCCTTTAAAAATATATCCTTTTTTTTAATCCTAGAACCTCAGTCCTTATCCTTTTCTAAAATAGAAATATATCCCTTTTTTAAATTCCAGAATCTCAGTCCTTATCCTTTTCTGAAATAAAAATATATCCTTTTTTTTTAATTCCAGAACCTCAGTCCTTATCCTTTTCTAAAATAAAAATATATCCTTTTTTTAAATTCCAGAACCTCAGTCCTTATCCTTTTTTAAAATGAAAATATATACACTTAGACCTTAATCCTTCTCTTAGTGGAGTTAGTTGGATAGGGAGGTCAAGTGAAAGCATAATTGTTTTTCCTTTACTGTATGTGTCAGTTTTTGCCACAGTTCTGACGCTTGTTGTGACATGCATGGAAACTGACAGTATTCTTGTGCACTACTGCAAAGTGATTTTGATACAAATATTCTGTATATCCTAGTGTATTTTCTTAGTTATGTATGCATTCTATTGTTCTAGGTATGCATGTATATATATATATGATATATATATATATATATATATATATATATATATATATATATATATATATATATATATATATATGATATATATATATATATATATATATATATATATATATGAGAAATTCGCTAGTGAACAGCGACATCAATCAGACAATCTCCTATATATATGTATGTGTGTGTGTGTGTGTGTATACATACATACATATGAGGCAAGTTATGTGTTTCTAAAGTCATTTCGTCCTTGGAAGAGAGGTTGCTGAGTCAAAAGATCCACCTACAATAGGAATAGCAGTACTTTACCCATTCCCCCCCTCCCGTCTCAGCACGTGCAGGAACGAGTGAAGGTTCGCCTGAATGTTAATATCCCTGCAAGAACGATCTCCGGCATCTCATTTGGAGTTGAGGGAGAGAGCGGCGCCCCGTCCCTGGTTGACGGACGGTGCAATTTGTCCCCTGGACGTCTCTTCTTAGGCATGCGGGGCCGGGGGTGGGGGGGGAGGGGGGGGGGAGGAGGAGGAGGAGTCTTGGCTACCCGAAGAATCAGCTCAAGGTCGACCGCTTACTTTGTCTTCGGTCACTGCCGGAAGACTTCCGGAAGCGGAGTCGAGACTTTTGTTCCTCGGAGGAGGAGTCTGAGTTGGTCCTTCGGGTTGTTGTTCTTGTTGTTGTTGTTGTCGTTCCTTAGACTGTCTGTCCGAGCAGTCCCGTCTCCCCAAGGAATGCCATAGCCGAAACTGGGTTTTCCCACAAATCCTTTATAGAGCGTATGTTGTGTTGTTTGCGTGCATGATTGTGTATAATGCAGTCTTCCATTATGTGTTGTATGATATGGGGTGAAGTGTTACATCCTGGGCAGCTGTTCACAACGCGGTCATCCAGCCTCTTCTTGTTAGTGGCCATGGTTTAACGCAGTCTCTACCCTTTGTGAGGAATCTTGTACCGCTTTCGTACGTTATATATACTATTACGACAGCAGGACAGGACTCGCAGTAATGGGTTTAAAACTGGACATATTTAGATCTAAGAAGGAAATAGACAAGAATTGGTCTACTAAAAGGGTGGTCAACGAATGGGACAGACTTAGTAACCATGTAGTGGGCGCTGAAACTATCGGTTGTTTTAAGAAACGGTTAGACACCTTTATGGATGGTGACAGGTGGTAATGGACGTGGAACTGCCAAGTGTAGGCCTCATAGTCTCTTGCAGTCTCCTTCATTCTTATGTTCTTATGTTCTTATTTCATGTGATGGTCTACGGAGTTTATAGTCTGGTTGAGAGCTTTATCGAATCAAAATCCTTTTGTCTTCTTGATATATTTTTTTTTTTTCAAAATAGAATTATTTTGGCAGTGAACAGAATTATTTGGCGACAGGCAACAAGAATGTAATTGGTAATTGGCAATTGGTAATTGGTAATTGGTAATGATTAACTTCTTTGTTGGCGAACGTCATCACTTGAAGTGACAGGCGCTGTTGTCAGATAATGATGATACTTGTCCGACACAAAAGAAAAAAAGATTATATTTAGAGAATTATTTAATGTTCAAGAACTCGTTATAGAAAGGCATTTGATAGCAGTGTGTTCATACTAATTCTGACAATGGGATAACCTTTTGCGAGAAGAGACGATAATTGTATTAGTAATCAAGATGATGACAATAGGAGAGGGAAAGGAAAGGAAGAAATAACGAAAATGTCTTTCCATTACTTAATATTATAGATATATATGTACACACACACACACACACACACACACACACACACACACACATTTATATATATATATATATATATATATATTATATATATATATATATATATATATATATATTTTTTTTTTTTTTTTTTTTTTTTTTTTGCCTCCCCACAGGCATATTATCCAACCAATGGCTTGGTTGCTCCTATTTCCTTTGTTTTCTTTTCTTGTTTTTATAAAATATTCTTACCAGGAGAGATGTTCCAGTATTTCGCCAACGCATAGAGATATCTGATGGTTCTCAGTTCGAGTTCCTCTCCTGGACAACGCTGACGAAACCTCTCTCTCTCTCTCTCTCTCTCTCTCTCTCTCTCTCTCTCTCTCTCTCTCTCTCTCTCTCTCTCTCTCTCTCTCTCTCTCTCTCTCTTTCCCCGATCATTGCAGAATATACTAGACATGTGAAACCGTACTGATATTATTGACAATTCGGGGAAATCAGTGACATCGATGTTAGGCCGAAGTCTTCCATGTGAACTGGAAGCAGAGGCGAAGTGTTTGCTGGTGCAGTGTAGGAGGTAGTTAACGCAGTCAGAGAAGAACACGAAGAAAAAGAAGATTAGGAAGAAGATGAAGAGGAAGAAGTGGAGGAAGAATAAGAAGAGGGGGAGGAAGAAAAATAAGAAGAAGAGGAAGAAGTGGAGCAAGAATAAGAAGAGGGAGAGGAAGAAAAATAAGAGAAAAAGAAAAGGGCGAGGAAGAAAAATAAGAAGAAGAGGAAGAAGTGGAGGAAGAATGAGGAGAGGGAGAGGAAGAAAAATCAGAAGAGGGAGAGAAAGAAAAATAAGAAGAAGAAAAGAAGTGGAGGAAGAATAAGAAGAAGAAGAAGTGGAGGAAGAATAAGAAGAGGGAGAGGAAGAAAAATAAGAAGAAAAGGAAGAAGTGGAGGAAGAATAAGAAGAGGGATAGGAAGAAAAATAAGAAGAAAAGGAAGAAGTGGAGGAAGAATAAGAAGAGGGAGAGGAAGAAAAATAAGAAGAGGAAGAAGTGGAGGAAGAATAAGAAGAGGGAGAGGAAGAAGAATAAGAAGAAGAGGAAGAAGTGTAGGAAGAATAAGAAGAGGGAGAGGAAGAAAAATAAGAAGAGGAAGAAGTGGAGGAAGAATAAGAAGAGGGAGAGGAAGAAGTGGAGGAAGAATAAGAAGAGGGAGAGGAAGAAGTGGAGGAAGAATAAGAAAAGAGAGAGGAAGATAAATAAGAAGAGGAAGAAGTGGAGGAAGGATAAAAAGAGGGAGAGGAAGAAGTGGAGGAAGAATAAGAAGAGGGAAAGGAGGAAAAATAGGAAAAGAAAAGGGAGAGGAAGAAAAATAAGAAGAAGAGAAAGAATAAGAAGATGAAGAGGAAGAATAAGAAGATGAAGTGGAAGAATAAGAAGATGAAGAGGAAGAAAAATAAGAGGAAAAGAAAAAAGAAGAGGAAGAAATGGAGGAAGAATAAGAGGAGGAAGAGGGAGAAAATAAGAGGAAATAGAAGAGGAAGAAATAGAAAAAGAGGAAGAAGTGGAGGAAGAGTAAGAAGGGGAAGAGGGAGAAAAATAAGAGGAAATAGAAGAGGAAGAAAAAAAAAGAGGGAAAGAAGGAGAGGAAGAAAAAAAAGAGGAAGCGGAGGAAGAGCAATAGGAATAAAAAATAAAGGAAAAAGAAAAGGAAGAAAAATAATAAGTAAAGGAAAAACTGGAGGAAGAATAAGAAGAGGAAAAGGAAGAGAAATAAGAGGAAAAAGAAGAGGAAGAAAAATAAGAAGAGGAAAAACTGGAGGAAGAATAAGAAGAGGAAAAGGAAGAGAAATAAGAGGAAAAAGAAGAGGAAGAAAAATAAGAGGAAAAAGAAGAGGAAGAAAAGTAATAAGAAGAGGAAAAACTGGAGGAAGAATAAGAAGAGGAAAAGGAAGAGAAATAAGAGGAAAAGGAAGAGGAAGAAAAATAAATGGAAAAAAAGAAAAAATAAGAGGAAGAAAAATAAAAGGAAAAAGAAGAAGAAAAAAATAAGAGGAAGAAGAAGAAGAGTGTGTGCTCTCCTTCATATCCCAAGCCCATAGAGGCGGAAGTGCCCAAGGGCGGTATATTGGTTCCTTTGTCGATCTTCTCTCTACGCACGAACGAAAACTCTAATAAATATCACGTCACAGGGAGTTAGCTCACGTTTTAGGTCGCAAACCAGAGGCTCAAAGGTATTGATCTAATTTGAAAAATGTCCGAAAATCAGACAAAGATGGTGCCCTGCATTCAGGAGGATCATGACTGGACGCATAAAAAAAAAAAAAAAAAAAAAAAAACCGGTGGATTTTCTTAAAGTGAGAGAAGGGTTCTTGCTTTGAGGACGAAAAGACCTCTTGGCCTCGAGTGTTTGCGTCCATCAATCCATCAATTACGTCTCGAGATGTGATACATAGAGTTCATCTTCATGGTCATCGTCGTCATCGTTATCATCATTTTCCTCTTTATTTTTTCTTCAGCACCGTCATCGTCTTTAGCATCTTCTACTTCTTCGTCATTATCTTCTTCCTCTTCTTCTTTTTCTTCATCACCATTATCATCTTTATCATCTTCTAATTCTTCATCATCGTCATCTTCTTCTTTATGATCTTCTTCATCTTTAGTATCTTCTACTTCTTCTTCGTCATCATCATCATCATCATCATCATCATCATCATCATCATCTTTTTCTTCAGCATCTTCTACTTCATCGTCATCTTCTTCTTCTTCTTCTCCTTTTTCTTCTTTTTCTCATTTTTCTTCATGATCTTCGTCATCATCTTCTTCATCTTTATACTCATCATCATCGTCGTCATCATCATCATCATCGTCATCTTTATTATCATCATCATCATCATCATCATCATCATCATCATTATGATCATTATCATTGTCGTCCTCATCTTAATCATCTTCATCACCATCATCACCATCACCATCGTCATCCTCCTCCTCTTCATCATCATCATCATCACCATTGTCATCATCATCATCGTCATCATCTTAATCATCTTCATCACCATCATCGTCCTCTTCCTCCTCCTCCTCCTCCTCATTGTCATCACCATTGTCGTCATCGTCATCATCATCATCGTCGTCATCACCATCATCATCATCATCATCGTCATCACCATCATCATTATCTTCATCACCATCATCATCATTATCACCATCATCAAAGACCCCAGATCAGATATGGAATAAAGCAGACGAACGGACTAGAAGGAACGGTGTTGTCTGTCCGTCTGTCTGTCTGTGCCTACCCATCTGTCTGCCTGTCTGTCTGCCAGGTGTTGTTGTCGTAATATTCGATTGGTGCAGATCTCCAAAGACATCCTTCCAGCCCGGAGAACGAGGGAGAAGCCCGGAGACGGCGTCATTCCCAGAGACAGAAGGAAACGTAGTTCGGAGGAGATGGGAAGAGTCTGCGAGAAGTCTCCTCCTCCGCTGAGGGAGATGATGAAGCAGCTTGGAGGAGGAGGCGGCTTGGCCCAAGGTCCTCGAGCGGGAGAGAGATGACCAAGCTAATTGCGTTATGTGGTTGATCGAATATGATTTGGAGTAAAAGTTTAATCTGTTTAGAAATGCAAATATGAAATATTAATGTAATTATATATTGATATGTATTATCTATTACTTATATATTATCGATATATATATATATATATATGTATATATATATATATGTATATATATTATATATATATATATGTATATATATTTAGTAATGTACGATATAACTTTGAGTAAAAATTTATTTTGTTTGAAAATATGAATATAAATTATAATTATTGATATGATTATAAACTAATGTACCTTGTTTATAATTTATTCATTTATTGATGTATATACATATATATATATATATATATATATATATATATATATGTATATATATATATGATTATATATATATATATATATATATATAATACATATTGATATAAACATGAATATTATATAAACGATACGGAAAAGTTAATTGACTGCTTATATAAAGTAATGAAAATTGCGCTCTGTTGTTTATCAAGAACATCTTGGAGGTGGTGGGGGTGGGGGAGGGGGGTAGGCTCGTTAGTCAGAAACAGGAGTTACCCAACCATCTTAACAAAGGATTACAAAGGAGGATCATGCCGACAGGAGACCTTTTGGTCTATATCTAGTTCGGAGGCGAAAAAATAATCATAATGGTAGATAAATAAATGAATAGATAAAAACTATAGTAATGTAAATAATAACTAAAATACATAAATAAATGCATAGGTATAGTTAAATAATAAACAAACAGGTAAATAGTAAATAATAGTAAATTGACATATAACTAATAATGAAAGAGAATTAAGCAAATAATAATAAACAAACGGACAAATGATAACAAAACATATAAACAAATAAAGGAGGTTATCCACAAGGACAGGCGTTGGTAAACATAAACTCAAAATGGAAATAGTGGGTCATCATGTTTGGATCCCGCCTGGTACGTACATATCCTTGAGTTCGAGTCTCTTTAGGCCCTGTTCACACTAGCGGTTTGAACCGCGCGGAAACCGCGGCGGTACCGCATAGTCAAAGAAAAACTGCGCGGTTGTGTGTGAACATCTCCATTGACTTACATTGCAATTGAACCGCCGCGGTTGAAACCGCTAGTGTGAACAAGGCCTGGAGGGTAGAGACGACTTCGACCGCCGCTCAGCGCCTCCCGTGAGGCCGGTGTCACACTCTCCGGCGCGGCCGTTGCGGCTTCTTGTTGGCGACAGCAAAGTCCTCCTTTGGAGTCATTTGACTCCAAAGCCTATGGGAGTGTCTTAACCAGCCAGGGGGAGATGGGGGTCGTTATATACAGCTCTATCTGTCGCCAGTTGATTTTATTAAGCTAAATTAACTTGCTCATCATCTCGCCGCATCCGACGCTGCCGTATAGTATGACACTAGGATGCGTGGATTCAAAATCACTAAAAATTCTAGCTATAAACACTTCCTTAAAAGTGAATAAAATCACCTGGCGACAGGAGGTGAATGAAAAGAAAAGTGGCACATGGCACGGAAGGAGTGAAGGACATAAGATAGGGAAGGACCCCTTCGGGAGGTGCGAGGACCCCTTCGGGAGGTGCGAGTATCCCTTCGGGATGTTCGGGGACCCCTTCGGAAGGTGCAAGGACCCCATCGGGAGGTGCGAGGACCCCTTCGGTAGGTGCGAGGAATCCTTCGGGATGTTCGGGGACCCCTTCGGGAGGTGTGAGGATCCCTTCGGGAGGTGCGAGGACCCCTTCGGGAGGTGCGAGGACCCCTTCGGGAGGTGCGAGGATCCCTTCGGGATGTTCGGGGACCCCTTCGGCAGGTGCAAGGACCCCTTCGGGAGGTGCGAGGACCCCTTCGGGAGGTCCGAGGATCCCTTCGGGATGTTCGGGGACCCCTTCAGGAGGTGTGAGGATCCCTTCGGGAGGTGCGAGGACCCCTTCGGGATGTGCGAAGACCCCTTCTGGGTGTGCGAGGACCCCTTCGGGAGGTGCAAGGACACCTTTGGGATGTGCGAGGACCCCTTCTGGAGGTGTAAATATCCCTTCGGGATGTTCGAGGACCCCTTCGGGATGTGCGAGGACCCCTTCTGGAGGTGTGAAGATCCCTTCGGGAAATTCGAGGACCCCTTCGGGAGGTGTGAGGAACCCTTTGGGATGTTCGAGGACTCCTTCGGGATGTTCGAGGACCCCTTCGGGAGGTGCAAGGGCCCTTTCGGGATGTTCGAGGACTCCCTCGGTATGTGCAAGGACCCCTTCGGGATATGTGAGGGCCCCTACGGAATGTGCGAGGATCTCTTCGGGTGGTGCAAGGACCACAAAGGGACATTGGAGGACCCCTTCGGGATGTGCGAGGACCACTTCGGGATGTTTGAGGACTCCCTCGGGATGTGCGAGGATCCCTTCGGGATATGCGAGGACCACTATGGGATGTGCAAGGACCCCTTCGGGATGTGTCGAGGATCCCTTCGGAAGGTGCGAGGACCCCTTCGGAAGGTGCGAGGATCCTTCAGGAGTTGTGAGGATCCCCTAGGGATGTTCGAAGATCCCTTCGGGAGGTGCGAGGATCCTTTCGGGATATTGGAGGACTGCTTCGGGATGTTCGAGGACCAATACAGGATTTCGAAGACCACTTCGGGAGGTGCGAGGATCCCTTCGGGAGATGCGAGGACCCCTTCGGGATGCTCGAGGATCCCTTCGGGAAGTGCGGGGACCCCTTCGGGATGTTCGAGGACCCCTTCAGAAGGTACAAAGACCTCTTTGGGATGTTCGAGGACCACTACAGGAGTTCCGAGGACCCCTTCAGAAGGTGCGAGGACCCCTTTGGGAGGTGCGAGGACTCCTTTGGGATGTACGAGGACCACTACAGTATGTGCAAGGATCCCTTCGGGAGGTGCGAGGACCACTACGGGGTGTGCGAGGACCCCTTCGGGATGTTCGAGGACCACTACGGGATGTTCGAGTGTCCCTTCAGAAGGTGTGAAGAACCCCTTCGGGTAGTTCGAGGACAACTTCGGGAGGTGCGCTAGAGAGGAAAACAAAAACTGCTGACGGTAACACAAACAAGAAGAGGAGAGCCATCAGACACGCCAGGGAGATGAGAGATTTGTTGATGGGTTGATTGGTTGACGAGAGATGGATGGCCTCGAGTTGAGAGGGGCTCGACCAAACTCGAAAGTAATACTACAACTTATTCACGTTTCAAGTGGGAACGAACTCTCGATGTCTGTCCGTTTGTTCGCTCGTGGTTTCGTAATCGGAAGCGTTCTGGCTTCGCATTCGTTTAATCGTAGGTTCGAGTCCTGCACTCCTCTCCGATTCCCAGCAGTGACTGTTCGTTATCTGTCCTAACATGAAGTGCATGATAAGGCAAAGGTGACGGCTTCGGCCGCAGCCACTCAGCGTCTCCTGTCTGAGTTGGTGTGTGTTAATGTAGGTCGATGTGTTTATTGACATATATTCACACGAGTATTCTTTGTCGTTGACGTTTCGACTTCTCCTCTATTGCAGAAGTTTGCGAAGAAAAAGTTGAAATGGGTTGATGGTCTGTAGCAGATTCTGGGGCGAGTTGAATAAACAGGCCTGGCAACAGGTTTCGCTTTGACGAAGAAATAAAACAAAATTCGTTCAAGTTTCGGGAAGATGAACGCATGGGTACAAGAGTTTAAATAGAAAATGTCCGCTGTTAAAAAAAAAAAAAAAAAAAATCTCTCTCCAACTTTGGTTCAAAACGGCTCCTTGCTTCATTGGGTTTTGGGGACACCTCACGGAGACGACTGATTGGCTGAGAGAGTGGTGACGTCATAGCAACTGATTGGCCGAGAGTAGTGACGTCACGGGGAACGGAGACGATTGATTGGCCGAGAGCGGTGACGTCAAGGCAATGGTGACGAGTGATTGGCTGTGAGCGAAGCGAGCTCGCCCAGAGAGACGAGGCCTTGCGTAGCGGGGTCGGGCGCAGCCCTTTGCTCGTTAATAAATAAATAGATAAATAAATAAAAAATAAGAAAAAAATTGAACACTAGAGCCATTTTGGATTGCTCAAGGAGCTCGTTACGATGGCGTTCCTTTGGCCGAATAAAATCGTCTGGTGTTAAACATGATAAAATCGTAGAGACTGTCATCACTGCGATGATAGGGTTAAATAGTGGTAAGGATATTTCTTTTTAGAGAGAGAGAGAGAAAGAGAACGGGGGAAAGAGAGAGAGAGGAGGGAAGAGAGAATCATTTAGATAAACACCTAAGCAAGATGTAATGACTAATTTATTTTATATTATTTGTTTGTTTTGTTATCATTTGTCTGTTTATCATTATTTGCTCGATTCACATTTATTATTAGTTATATGTCAATTTATTATTATTTACTATTTACCTGTTTGTTTATTATTTAACTATACTTATGCATCTATTATTCATTTATTTATATATTATTTATATTATTATATTTTTATTTATTTATAATTATTATAATTTTTTCGCACTCGACCTAGTTATAGACCAAAAGGTCTCCTGTCGGTATGCTCCGCCTTTGTAATCCTTTGAGAAAGAGAAAGAGAGAGAGAGAGCGAGAGAGAGAGAGGAACTGGCTGACTTAGTCCAACTTCTGAAAGAAGAAAAGTATTTTTTTAACACTGTCGAGTCGACCGCTTTTGCCAGAAGAAGCAATAAGGAGCGACTCTTAACGTTCCTTGAAAAGAAAGCTTCATGGCGGTTTGGACTTTGGTCCCGCCTCGTAAGCTTCACGAGAAATTGGTTAACTCTTGACTACGAAACCCACCGTGAAAAGGGATTAACGTTCTATTTAACCCCTTACTGGGTTCCTCTCCTTTTGTAAACTTCTTACACGCACTCGACCGTAAATCCGTTTTCTTTTCTTGTCTGTGCGGGCCCTTAGTACCAAAAGATGCTGTAATGACTGCTATTTATTTCATATTATTTGTTTATTTGTTTATAATTAGTCTGTTTGTTTATTATTATTTGTTTGATTTTCACTTATTATAAATTATCTGTCAATTTGTTATTATTTACTATTTACCTGTTTGTTTATTATCTAACTATATGCATTTATTTATTTTATTATTATTTATATTATTATAATTCTTATTTATTCTTTTTATTTATTTATCATTATTATAAAAAAAAATCGTATCCGACCTAGTTATGGACCAAAAGGTCTCCTGTCGTCCTGCTCCGCCTTTGTAATCCTTTGTAAGTCCTGTTTGTTCCCTTTCCATCTCTCCATCTACCAGACTTTGTAGTATTCTTCCCAGTTGCCGTCAAGTGATTTTATTAATGTTTGGACGTTATTACCAGACCAACCCCCACTCATTCCCCACCTCCGACACACAATAATGATTTTAACAAAGACAGGGGACACATCCAATCATGACTTTATCAGAATGGATTGGTTTATTGTGATTGGTTGTTCGCTCAAGATTAATCCTCCTCTCCCCCCCACTCCCACTCCCCCCCCACTCCCCCATGGGAGTTGTGGGATGGAAAGGAGGAAGGAAAAGGGATTCACATAAGTGTTGTAATTTTGATTCGATTGCGAGACAAGTAATTTCAGAGTTAGCTGAACCATTGGATTGACTTTCTCTCTACTTCTCTCTTTCTCTCTCTTTGTCACTATATCTCTCTCCCTCTCCCTCTTTCCCTTTCTTTTTTTCTGTCTCTGTCTCTCTCTTTTTCTCCCTCTCATTCTCTCTCTCCATCTCCCTCCCCCTCTCTCTCTTTCTTTCTCTATCTCTCTCACTCTCTCCATCTCCCCCTCTTTCTCTCTCTCACTCTCACTCTCTCTCTCTCTCTCTCTCTCTCTCTCTCTCTCTCTCTCTCTCTCTCTCTCTCTCTCTCTCTCTCTCTCTCTCTCTCTCTCTACATGATCTATATCAATGGAATAGATATTGACATTATAGGCCCCAAAGCTAAGTTTGAGAGCAAATGTAGCAACTCCTGAAAGTGTTGAAATTCTTAGCTCAGACTTAGAGAAAGTGGGAGATTTTGTCTGAGAAATGGCTGATGGCATTTAATCTGGTTAAGTGCAAGATTATGCATATCGGGTTTACAAGCCAGAGGGCAGACTATTCTCCTGTGTCATGACATAGCAAGTAAAGAATTGAAAGAAAAAAATTGGGTGTCTTAGTGAGCAGCGACCTCAAGCTCTCAAAACAGTGGAATGCGTGCGCCACATTTATACACAGAAGCTCAAAAAAAAAAAAAAAAAAAAAAAAAAAATATATATATATATATATATATATATATATATATATATATATATCTTTATTAAGGGTACATAGGCGAGAAACAGTGATGGAACAGACCTAGGTTCCAATAATGTCTTCTTCTTTTTCTTCTTCCTCCTCTTTTTTCTTCTTTTTCTTCTTTTTCTTCTTATTGTAATTATTATCACTATTATTGTTATTATTATTTATATTATTATCATTATTATTACTATTATTGTTATTAGTAGCATTGTATTATTATTATTATCATTATTATTATTATCATGATTGTTATTATTATAGTATTGTTGTTATTATCATTATTATTATTATTATTGTTATTATTATTAATATCATCATCATCATCATCATCATCATCATCATCATCATCATCATCATCATCATCATCATCATCATCATCATCATTATTATTATTATTATTATTATTATTGTCGTTATCACCATCATCATCATCATCATCCTCATCATCAGTATTATCATCATTGTCATTAAAATATTACTAACATTATCAATAATATTTTCATTATGTGATTTTTTTCTCTGTCTAGGAAAGAGGTAAAGTGAAAAAAAGCGCTTTTCCATATCAAAGTGAACATATTCATTTCTTTTCATCCACATCACCACAATGTTTCGCCTATTTGTCGCGCGATGTCCTTCCTCGCAAGGGACGACAAAACCCATTTCCCACAATGACCGATTTATATGCAAAAATTTTCGTTCACCTATGAGCCTCGTTTCCCAAAAAATTCGGATTTCCTCTGCTCTTTTTACAAAGGATTACAAAGGCGGAGCATACCGACAGGAGACCTTTTGATCCATATCGTGGTGGTTTCCTCTTCTGCGTCACCAAAACCTTGAAGAGGAATTTTGCAAAACGGAACAAGAATTCTTTGGAGTCCCAAAACGGGTAAAAAAAAAATTCTCAATTTTTTTATTATTTGTCTGGTTTTTTTTTATTTGATTTATTATAATTTATAATTATTTATCTGTCAATTTATTATCATATACTGGTTACCTGTTTGTTTATTATTTAACTTTACCTATTTATTTATTTACTTGTTATATTTATTAATATTCATATTTTCATAATTTATATATATATTTGTAAACTTATTTATTTATTATTTATTTACTTATCATTATTATATATATTTTTTTGCATCCGACCTAGTTATAGACCAAAAGGTCTCCTGTCTGAATGCTTCTCCTTTGTAATACTTTGTAATCCTTTGTTGAATTTGATGTCCTGTCTATACCACTAGGCCTGTTATAATTAATGACAAATAATTAATGATAAATATTAGTAAAAAGAAGCAAATGTGGTTTGATAAGTGTAATGGTATTTGTGTGATTCACTATGGTCTTGGATCACGAGCTGGTCTCGTAATCGACAGCTGTTGTCCTCCCGGATGAGAGTCAGAGCTTGTATATAGGGCCTGATCTATGGGTGATGCTGTGACCTTACACACACACGCGTACGCACACACACACACACAGACACACACACACACACACACACACACACACACACACACACACACACACACACACACACACACACACACACACACACACACACACACACACACAAAGACACAGACACAGACACACACACACACACGTACATACACACACACACACGCATACACACACGTACACACACCAACTTGTTCGTGTGAGCATGTGTGCGTGTGTATGTGTTATGATATGTCTACAGGGAAAGTTCTCTAGGAATCAAAAGATTCTTATATTATGTATGTGAATGTAATTGTATGGTTATTGCATGGTTGCTATGGGGCATTTCTTAGCATTGGGCCCTGGAACAAAGAACCGACGGGACCCCCCTCACATAGGTCCTGCTTGTAATGGGACAGGTTCCGGTCATGTAACTGATTGTCGAAGGCAGAGGTGTTTGGCAAGCAAATACTCAATTACGAAGGCAAATTTACACAAGTGCTTCCATCAACATAATTCCATTCTCTCTCATTCGATTTCTCTCTATCTCTCTGTCTATATATATATACATACATATATATATATATATATATATATATATATATATATATATATATATATATGCTGTGCATTATCATATCTAAGTACATACAGACATACACGAACATACACACGCGTGGGCGCGAGAGCATAGACGCACGTACATACATACATAAATGCACAAGTACACATATAGTGCACACGCACAAGTGAACTCACGTACACACACACACACACACACACACACACACACACACACACACACACACACACACACACACACACACACACACACAAATATGCACACAGCTTACAGTTACCCATAGAAATCCACACATGACTTATGAGGTCTCATCCGGGTAATAGCTGTCGATTACGAGTCCAACACGTGATCCAAGACCATGGTAGTGAATCACACACGCACACACACAAAAGTTTTGACATCCAAACAGATGTATGTGCCTGTGTGAATGACCCCCATACACATGCATGGGGGCCATGCCCATAATTCTTGTCACAGTCTAGAATTTCATTTCATAACTTCCGCCCCCTCAGGAGTCAATTGTCTTTGAATTTTTCCAAAATTATCTTTGTTCGTTGATTCTTTTCCCATTGGCTTTCGTTCACTTCTTGCCCCGTGTCAAAATTTCGAGAAGACTTTATGAAGCTCTTTCTTGAATCCAAAATGATCTTTGTTCATTGATTGTTTTTTCCACTGGGTTTCGTCCATCCCCTGCCCATGTCAAAATTTCGAGAAGACTTTTTATCAATCTCTTTCTTGAATTTTGATCGGAACCAGCCGGCCGGTCAGAAGTCTTCTCCTTCCATGGTATATATTATGCCTTCGCTCTGATATACCACCTGGTATATACCATCTGGTCGAGGGCACAGAACCTCCCCGAAGATGGTTGTGGTGAGGAGTCTACGCCAGGAGACGCTAAGTAGCTACGGCCGAAGCCGTCACCTTTCCCCCTATTGGCGTTTTAGTGGCTGTTGGGGAGGCAGGTAACAGTCATTGCTGGGAACCGGAGAGGAGTGCGGGATTCGAACTCGCAACTGAGCGAAAACGAGCCCAGCAGGAGTGATGGGGAGTCAAGGAATGGTAAGAAAAGGGTTACTTTGGATTACTTCTTCGCTACCGTACCGGAGGGGGGAGGGAGGGAGGGGGAGGGGGTGTCAAGGAGGTGAATGAAATCACCTGGCGGCGCCACGAGTAAAAGGAAAAGTACCAACAGGATTTTTCTTTTAAGGGAAGGGAATGATTCAGAAAGAGCGTCGCCGAATTTCTGGAGGTTACTCTTTGGGTGAAGAAGAGAGCGAGAGAAGGCGAAAAGAGAGAGAAAGAGAGCATGTGTATTTGTATTAGACTAAAAGTGAGGCTTCTTTAAAGAAATTGGCATTTACAGTATGTTTGAAATTTGGACAAAACACACATAAACACACACACACACACACACACACACACACACACACACACACACACACACACACACACACACACACACACACACACACACACACACACACACACACACAAACACATCCTGGATAAAAATATGTCAATGACAAGTCCAGCACGTGATCCAAGATCATGGGGAATCACACATACACAAATACTGAAGAAAATTGAAATAATAACTAATAAATCCTTTCAGAAATTTTGAGTCATGTTCGGACTCTTGAACCCAAAGAAGACAGATTCGAAGGTGTGTTCTGGACACAGAAATTGTCAAATCATTCGAGGCTGAAAAACTGCAAAATGTCAAGACGTGAGGCGTCCCTGGGTGCCCTCCTCCCCTCCCCCCAATTGTTCCTTCCCCCCCCAAGAAAGCGAACCCTTCCCCCCGCCCCCCCAGGGAGATGCAGTCCCGTCCGCCTCATCGACTTTCTTTCAAAGGCTCACTTCGTCAGCCTCACACGGGCGTCGAAGCCGCATTTTTCAGTCTCGCCTTCTCGGTCGTCTTGCCTTTGTTTGACCCCAAATTTTCGATCTGAGTTTTCTTTTATTTATTATTCTTTTTATTATTATTTTTTTTTTTCAATTTCGCAGCCTTTCTTGCCTTCCCTTTCTTTTACTCCAAATTTTCGATGACTTATTTTATTTATTTATTTATTATTATTATTATTTTTTTTTTTTAATTTCGCTGTCTTCCTCGCCTTCCCTCTCTCTA
>NC_134791.1:4601152-4618652 GCF_046742065.1 Oratosquilla oratoria | reverse complement strand
CCTTCCTCTTCTTTTTCTTTTTTCTTCTTTTTCTTCTTTTTCTTCTTCTGCTTCTTCCACTTTTTCTTCATCATCTTCTTATTCATCGTCTTCCTTTTCTTTTTCTTCTTCTTCTTCTTCTTCATCGTCTTCTTTTTCTTCTTCTTCTTCTTCTTCTTCTTCTTCTTCTGCTTCTTCTATTTCTTCTTATTATTCATGGTCTTCCTTTTCTTCTTCTTCTTTCTCATCTTATTCGTCGTTTTCCTTTTCCTCTTCTTCTTCTTCTTCTTCTTCTTCTTCTTCTTCTTCTTCTTCTTCTTCTTTTCTTCTTCTTCTTCTTCTTCTTCTTCTTCTTCTTCTTCTTCTTCTTCTTCTTCTTCTTCTTCTTCTTCTTCTTCTTCTTCTTCTTCTTCTTCTTCTTCTTCTTCTTCTTCTTCTTCTTCTTCTTCTTCTTCTTCTTCTTCTTCTTCTTCTTCTTCTTTTTCTTCTTCTTCTTCTTCTTCTTCTTCTTCTTCTTCTTCTTCTTCTTCTTCTTCTTCTTGGTCCAAAACTTGACGAAGAGATGGGACCGGGGGTTAGAGGTAGGTATTCTTACCCAAAATTGAAAAAAAAAAAAAAAAATCAGATCCTCTATTGCTGAACTACAAAGGCAATTGAAAACATATCGTGACAACGTAATTAGGCTAAAAAGAATGAACTCGTTCCCTTTTCAGACTCCAAAATTTCACAAAGGAAAGGCGGAGGTGGGTCGGCTTCGTATAAAAAAAGAGAGAGAGAGAGAGAGAGAGAGAGAGAGAGAGAGAGAGAGAGAGAGAGAGAGAGAGAGAGAATTAGGATCCGACATTGTCGACCTACAATGGTGACTGATAAATATATTGTCAGAATTCATTTTAATCAGAGATAATTAGCAGATGCGTTCTAGATGTTCAGCTTACTAGAAATATAGATCTTCGTATCTCTAGAAGACGCGTCCCGGAGACTCAATGAGGAATTAGTAATCTAGAAATAGCTTGAGAAAATTCCCTGAGCCTCTTAGTTTGTTTGTGGGAAGGTCTTCCAACGGAAGGGTGTTATATAATTAATTACTTTTTTTTTTTTTTTTTTCTTGCCAGTTTGTATGTCTCTAATTTTATTAGTATATTTATGTGTTTTTATGTAACCTAATTATTTTGATTTATTTTTTATTTTTATGCAATCTAATTATTTTCATTAATTTTTTATCTATTTTATTTGTGGAATATTTTCGTATATGTTTATTTATCATTTAATCATTCAGTTGATCTTTTACTCCGTATTTATCTAATTTATTTATCAACCATTTCCTTATTTTTATTTTTTATTAGTTTGTATTTACTTATCTATTTATCTATTTATTTATTAATTTATTTATTTGTGTAATTACATATCATATCTCTTTATAACATATTTATCTATATATAATTTATTCATTTATTCACTCCTTCATTGTTTGTGTATTTACGTATTGTATATCTAAATAACATATTTATCTATATATATAATCTACTAATTTATTCATTCATTCATTATTTTTTAATTGATTTTCATGTCAATTCTTTTCTACATCTGAACTTGTTTCCAAAAGCTCACCTACTGGCCTCTATTTCGCCAATTGTAATCCACTGCAATCCACTTCAATCCACTACAATCCACTCTAATTCAGTGGAGTCCATCACAACAACAAAAGGACTCATCCGTAGCTAAGCTGTAGTAGTCAGGGGCTGAAAGGGGTTATCACATTAGGCAATTTTTCCTTCAACTTTCATTCGAATGACTATCACATTGGGCAAATTTTCCTCCGACTTCCATGCGAATGAACAGAGCAGCGTTTCTCAACTAAGGTTCCCCGGAACCCTAAGGTTCTGCAAAAGGTCCCTAAGGGTTCCGCGAGAACAAATGAAATAAGCTAATGCTCTTTTGATTTTTTTTTTCATATACGTAATATAATTAAACACGAACGACATATTCTTGGTTATTGTAATAATGTGATGTAGACATCATCCTATCTGACCTATTATTACGATGAAAATAAAATGAGAAAGATATAGTAGATTTTTTTTTTTTTTTTATAACAGGTGTTCCTTGAGACATGCAATTTATTTCAAAGGTTACGCAAGGGTAAAAAGGTTGAGAAACGCTGACCTAAAACATCACTTCGTGTACAGAAATCTAGATTTCTCATAGAACATTTCAACAGGATTTCTAGTATTCGTATGGGTTAGCACTGTCTTAAGGGGCATTTAGACGGCCAAACGGTTTGACAAACCCGGTTTGTCAAACAAGTGTTTGAAGTGATGTTTGACCGTGTGAATAGGGTATTTGGTTGTCAAACACGTTCGACAAACGTGTTTGACGACCAAATACCCCCATTCACACGGTCAAACATCACTTCAAACACTTGTCTAACAAACCGGGTTTGTCAAACTGTTTGACCGTGTAAATGGCCCTTTAGTTTGTCATTCAACTTTGCTGTATAGATGACGGAAAATTAGTTTGATTTTTGGAGATTTGAGAAATTAAATATTTTAACCGAAGTTCGACTTACTTTATTGTTTGAAGCAGAACGGAGGTTGTTGACTCAGGTGGTCACCGACAGATGGCGCGCGGGGGAGATTCCACCTGTGTCATGGTATTCTATCAGCGATCCTGAAAGTTGAATGAGCTTTTGTCTTTATCTGTGTGTGTGTATGCGCGTGCGTGTATGTGTGTGTGTGTGTGCGTGTGTGTGTTTACAGTATGTCATTCATCATTAATCACGTAACATGACGTGTCGTATGATTTATGATCAATTCGGCTATGTCCACTGGAAAAAAAAATCACATACATATTTCACATTTTTCACACATTTTACATTTACATTTTCGCTCGTACATTGTATTTAAATAAACCTGAATTGTTATCTGTCAGTTTTATAACTCACTACGATGAAATAGATAGAAGCACTGGTTAGTGAAATTAAACTTTCATTACAAATATAGTAGACAGAATGAATAGCTAAATGATGACTTGCTCTGTTGATATGTTATTAGGATTAGTGATGACTTACTGACTTGCTTTGTTGAAATATGACTTGCTGACTTGCTCTGTTGATATGTTATCAGGGTTTGTGATGACTTACTGACTTGCTCTGTTGAAATATGACATGCTGACTTGCTCTGTTGATATGTTATTAGGATTAGTGATGACTGACTTACTGACTTGCTTTGTTGAAATATGACTTGCTGACTTGCTCTGTTGATATGCTATCAGGGTTTGTGATGACTTACTGACTTGTCCTGTTGAAATATGACCTGCTGACTTGCTCTGTTGATATGTTATTAGGATTAGTGATGACTTACTGACTTGCTCTGTTGAAATATGACTTGCTGACTTGCTCTGTTGATATGTTATTAGGATTAGTGATGACTTACTGACTTGCTTTGTTGAAATATGACTTGCTGACTTGCTCTGTTGATATGCTATCAGGGTTTGTGATGACTTACTGACTTGCTCTGTTGAAATATGACCTGCTGACTTGCTCTGTTGATGTTATCACGATCGGTGATGACTTGCCCTTTTGAAATATGACTTGCTGACCTGCTCTATCGAAATATGACTTGCTGACTTGCTCTCTTGATATATTAACATTACCAGCAGAGGAAACCACACACAAAAAGGACTTACAAGTGAAGAACATACAAACAGGAGACCTTTTGGCCTATAAGTAAGTCGGGTAATAGGGACAGATAATTAAACAAAGAAGTGAATAAATAGGCGAACCAAATTATTGGCAGACATTATATCATATTGCTAATGTGTTTATTTATTATTTAATTTTACGTATTTATTTGATTTATTATCCTTTATATTATTATAATTTTTGTTTGTTTATTTATTTATCTATTTATCCTTTCTTATTATTTATTTATTATTATTATCATTTTTTTTTTTTTTTTTCATCCGACCTAGTTATGGACCAAAAGGTCTCCTGTCAGCATGCTTCTCCTTTGTAATCTTAAAACTTCGAACTGCACTACATTACACTGCGCCTGCTGGAAGTTTATTCCATTCATTAACTACACGGTTGGCGGAGTTGTTTCTACCCATTACCAAATTAAATCTACGTCATGACGGCTTGAGACCGTTACACTTGTGACGTTGTTTTAAAACGTACTCGAACTCCAACTGGCATTACGTTTTGACGTTTAAAAATACGTTTTGCTCGGTAGAATTATTGTGCTGCTACTAGCACAGCCATTGGCGGGTGACTCGCATCCTACTACCTGGAATCTTGTTTGGTGTAAGCGCGTCGGTAAGTTCGGTTAAAAGGATCAGTCTTGTACTTTGCAGGTTGATGCAAAACAGCCCTATTCTTAAAAAAAAAAAAAAAAAAAAAAAAAAAAAAGTGCTCTTAATAATCGTTGGACGATCATCGTTGACACATGAACGATTATCGTTGAGCGACAATCTCCCCGAGCAAAATGTGCCTTAAAGCGGACTCGAGACCAATGTACAAATACCAAAGGCTTTTTCCCCCTTACAAGGGAGGTAGCCAAAAAACAAAGGCATAAAAACCACTCCCACCCACTCCATCCCTAACATACTCCACTCCCCTCCTCCCTCTTCCCTCTTCCCTCTTCCCTTCCTCTTGTCTTTCCAATAGATCTCATTACCATTTCGGAGGTTTTGACCTTCGGGACGGGACACACTCTCTCTCTCTCTCTCTCTCTCTCTCTCTCTCTCTCTCTCTCTCTCTCTCTCTTTTAGTCTCACATAAACCTGTAATTTCCTCTTCTTCTTTTTTTTCAATCTTACATCCTCCTGTAATACCGAAAAATTCACTTTAAACACATTATGTCCGTATGACCGCATTCTCCTGCCATAGTGATTCTGTCCATAACTGACAGGAAATCAAATGCTACAAAGGCAAGTCATTAAGGTCAAACTCTACAAAGGCTGTGGTGGCCTCCGGGAGAATCCTTTGTCGGTGGCTTCCTCGCCTCAGATCTCACCGGAAACCAGGAGTCTTCTGTCGGAATCCGACGGATTCGGCGGAATGCAGCCTTGGGACGAAGGAATTAGCAATGAAGTCACGAACATTAATATGAAAAATAAGAATATGATAATAGTCTGATGACTTATATACTTATCATATATATATATATATATATATATATATATATATATATATATATTCACAACACTGAATGGGTCCCAGTGAATAGATTCACATTTTATCAACCACAATTCACTTTAATTCTAAGCCATCAACGTCGAGTAACTCGAGGAGGCATACATGCAGAAATTGATACATGGTACAGCTAAGGACTCGCAATCGGCTAAATCACTGGTACTTGTTACGTGCTAGCGGAGATTCGAGTCCTTAACTGTACCATGTATCAGTTTCTGCACATACGCGTCCTCGAGTTACTCGGCCGTGATGGCTTAGAATTAAAGTGAATTGTGGTTGTTAAATATATATATATATATATATATATATATATATATATATATATATATATATATACGTGTGTGTGTGTGTGTATGTGTGCCTAAATGCATTGCACAGGAAAGGGCCAGCGCTCGTAGATTGCCGTTTCTTACTCTTAAACATACCAAACCATGCTTCAAATTCTTGTATGGTTCCAATTTGTAAATTTGTGTGTGTGTGTGTGTGTGTGTGTGTGTGTGTGTGTGTGTGTGTGTGTGTGTGTGTGTGTGTGTGTGTGTGTGTGTGTGTGTGTGTGTGTGTGTGTGTGCCTTTATTTTTCACTCAACTTCAATAGAGTCCCATAATATGTACAACTCAGTGCCATAACGTTCACCGCACGGGCCAACCAGGGCCACCCCCATTTCACGCCAACTGCAATGCGGCATTTATCATTTTTGTCATAAGCAATTACCGCTGAATTACACTCATCAATTGCACCACGAGCAATTAATGCTCAAGTTCTAACCATCGTAATTGTCACGAGAGGACCTTCGCCTCTCCATACGAAAAGCTTGTAAACAAACGGAAATAAAAAGAAATAAAATGAATTAAAGAAGAATATCAGGTCCTCAAGTGTCCTTCTGGAACTCGTCCTTCCTCTTCTCACACGTTCCATGTCTGAGCAGTAAGAACCGTAGGGGTAGTTTAGCACAATCTTACGGCCCTGAGTTACTTGTCTTTAATAATGGAGGTTAATCTGCGCTCCTAAAGAAATATCAATACTTTTTTTTTTATATACTTGTGCCATTTCTTAATTGTGTCGTTATTCAGTTTATCATTTGCCACCTTAGTGACCAGTGAACATTTTTACTTCCACCAAGTGCCATTTGGTCCTTGCAACCCTATCGCCAAGCTTTCATTAATCAAAACGAGCTCAGTTATATTTTCCTTTTTTTTTTTTTTTTTTACCTACAGACACATTCGTATACTCATTTTTTGGACTACAATTCTCATTATCCGTTAACCCTTTTATTTGATCTCGTTATTTGTTTGGTTATTTCTCTTTTGTTCATTTATTCATTGCTCGTTCTCCTTTGCATCTTCTTCTTTTGCCTTCTTCTTGCCTTTGGAGAGGCTCATCCTTCAGACTAATGTTCTCTCATCTTTCTCTCATTTCTGTCTCTTCGGCCCGTTCTCATTCCATTACTGCCTCTGGTTCCTCCACCTCCTCCGTCTCCTCCTCCACCTCCTCTTCCACCTCCTCTTCCACCTCCACCACCTCCTACTCCTCTTCCTCCACCTCCTGCGCCTCTTCCTAATCATCCTCCTCCAACTCCTCCTCCTCCTCCTCCACCTTCTCCTACTCCTCCTCCGCCTCCTCCTCCATCTCCTCCTCCGCCTCCTCTTTCTCACCTCCTCCTACTCCTCCTCCACCTCCCCACCTCCTCTTCCTCCACCTCCTCCACCTCTTCCTCCACCTCCTCCACCTCTTCCTCCACCTCCTCCACCTCTTCCTAATCCTCCTCCACCTCCTCCAACTCCTCCAACTCCTCCTACTCCTCCTCCTCCACCTCCTCCTACTCCTCCGCCTCCTCCATCTCCTCCTCCGCCTCCTCTTCCTACACCTCCTCCTACTCCTTCTCCACCTCCCTTACCTACTCCTACTTCTCCGCCTCTCCCGATTCCTCCACCTACTCCTCCTACTGCTCTTCCTCCTCCCTCCTCCACCTCCTCCTCCTCCACCTCCTCCTCCTCCACTTTTATTTCCCTTCATGTCGATGGGAATGAAAAACGCCTCCGCTGGAGATGAAATCCTACTGAGGGAAGAGACATGTATGGTAAATAAAACAGGCTGCTGGATGAAAGATGGATATCTAAAAAGGCATTCAAAATTTCTTGAAGAAGATTGCTCCGAACCTTGGGACCCCTCCTCCCTTCGATTATACCTCGATCATTTTTTTTTTTTTTTTTTTTTTTTTTTTTTTTTTTTTTTTTTTTTTTTTTTTTTTTTTTTTTTTTTTTTTTTTTTTTTTTTTTTATTGTAGATTTTATCTCGTTAAGATGACGCTTTGGGAAGCCGATGGAAAAGACTTTTGGAAGACGTGAGACCCAAGCTGAGTCCGGAGCATTTTGTGGTCTTAGGAAAACGACGTCTTTTGGTCTGGAGATAGACCCCCTGAAGACGAAGAAGCGAAGACTTGGCCGGCTGGGTTGAGACCTCAGAGAAGAAAGCCCTCTGGACAATTTGAAGACAAACTACTAACACAGTAAGAAAGTACGAAGGTCCGGTTAGTAGTAGTTGGGAGGAATGTTGCCTCTAATCGTTTGCTGTGAGTGTGCGACACTGCTTCTGACCCAGGGCAGTGGACAAGGTGCAGGGATGACCCGTCAGTCAGGAGGTGCTAAGATGAGAGGGAGGGTGGAGGGATGTGGAGTGTATTCAGGGATGGAATGGGTGGGAATGATTTTGTGCCTTTTTCTTTTTGGCTACCCCCCTTGTAAGGGGGAAAAAGCCTTGGTATATGTATGTGCGTACAAATTTGCTTGTGCGCAAATTTTGCCTTCCCCTGGAGAGTATGCGCGCATTCATGGCACCAAAGCCTTTTCGTTTGCAATGGAAGCGGTAGAGTTAAAAAAAAAAAAAAAAAAAAAAAAAAAAAAAAAATATATATATATATATATATACTGTATATATATATATATATATATATACATATATACTGTATATATATATATTGATATATATATATATATACTGTATATATATATATATATATATATATATATATATATATATATATATGTATATTGGTTCGACAGTTGACAAGTTAGCATATTTTTAGAGAATTTATAAGTTAATGTTTGGGTGGACCTTCTTTATTGAAAGGATTTTAATATCATATGAAAACCTTGTGTGTGTACATTTTTCAAATTTATGTGCGCTAATTGTAAAACATTCGCACATACGCAGAGCTTAGAGCAGTGCTTCCCAAGCTGGGTGTTAATGGAGGGGTTACATAAAAAGAAAAATAAGAAGAATTCTGAAAATCAAGAAACCAAGAATTCCTCAACCAGCTTCAAAGCATACAATTCCATCCATCCCACTGATGTTCTCTACATCTTTGGTAGTAGTCATTAGAGATGCACAATAATATAATAGATAAACGAAAATATCTCTTAGTGCATTAATTTAGCCACATATATCAATGTTGACTAGATTTTTTGAAAGGGGTAACATGTTTAATGTGGGATGTTAGATTGGGTAACCATTGGCTTAGAGCAGTGGTTCTTAACCTTTTTTGGCAGCGACCCAAAATTTTGCACAAATCAAGCATCGCGACCCAAAATTTTGCACAAATTAAGCATCGCGACCCAAGCCGACAAATAAATTTTCTGCTTTGGAGTTTTTATTTAATCATGGTCTGCTTAGAATCCTAAAACTAGGCATCATGTATTTTAATTATTACAGTATATAATTATAATATATTTGTAGTGGGAAAATAATTATTTTCTGCAAACCCTTAGCGACCCAATAAAATGGCTTGGCGACCCAAATTTGGGTCGCGACCCAGGGGTTAAGAAACACTGGCTTAGAGGGAACGTTAGTAGGACATGGTGTGGTGCATTAGAGATCCATCAAGAGACACTTGAGAAGTTTCCCTCGAGAGGACTATTATCCTACAGACGATGCTTTGTCCTCCGAAACCCAAAGGCAGAACTCAAAATTTTGAAAATTGAAAATAAAAATCCAGAATAAAAAAAAATATATTATCCTACAGACGGAGGCTTCGTCTTCTGAAACCCAAAAGGCAGAACTCAAAATTTAGAAAATTGAAAATAAAAATCCAGAATAAAACAAATATATTATCCTACAGACGATGCTTTGTCCTCCGAAACCCAAAGGCAGAACTCAAAATTTTGAAAACTGAAAATCAAACTACACAATAAAAAAAAAGTATAGAGATTAAGAAAATTCAAAATTTAGAAAATTGAAAATCAAAATCCAGAATCCGAAAAGGGTAAGAAAACTAAAAAATTTAGAAAATTGAAAATCAAAACCCAGAATCCGAAAAAAAAGTATAGAGATTAAGAAAACTCGAAATTTAGAAAATTGAAAATCAAAATCCAGAATCTGGAATCCGAAAAAAATAAGTATAAAGGTTAAGTATTTAGTTTATGATTTAGATCTAAGAATCTAATAAAAGGCGAAAATCTCACGTCAGAAAGGCTATCCGCTGCGTCACCCTTGCCCTGTGTGCTACAAGTGCCAGGCCAAGGGGCGGTCACCGGAAACCGACGGACTCTTCCGGAATGCATCCAAAACCGACCGACCAAAAATTCAAGAAAGGAGAATGGAAAAAAAAAAAATTGCAGAAGCAAAGGAGTGCCGGCCATGGGAAGCCGGCGGACTCTTTCCGAAAAAAAAAAAAAAAAAAATGGATAATGGAAAATGAACTTGCAGATTCAAGGCCGTTACGTCAGAATGCAAAAATCGTGATTAAGAATGAAAACATTCAAAATCGAAATCCATAACTCATGAGGCTTGTCATTCCGGTTTCAGGTTTTCGCTTCCGAGTGCCTTTGTGGCACGAGATGAATGAAATCACTTGGCGGCAATCAGTATAAAAAGAAAAGGGCCATCAGGTACAGAAGGAATTAAGAACAAATTCTTGAATTGATTGTTGTATTCTTAATATGCATATATATATATATATATATATATATATATATATATATACATATATATATACATATATATATATATATATATATATATATATATATATATATATATGTGTGTGTGTGTGTGTGTGTGTGTGATGATGGTGATATGGTTTAACGTCACAAACTCCCTCCCATCGTAAGGCTAGGACGGTGCCTCTCACAGAGGACTTTGTAGCGTGGAATTTAATTAACCATGTCCTTGGTTCAGCTTCACCGGTGGCAGGATTCGAACCGCCATCCCTTCTACCTTCGCCTCAAGAAACGACGCACTAACTATATATGTGTGTGTGTGTATATGTATGTATGTAGATGCACTGTCACAGTTGTCCATGGGGACAGATTATATAAACATTTCACTGCATATTAGCAATGTACATATATAAAAACCTCAATTACAGGTATCGGAAGAGTAACCAATCCAAATGTTTCATTTTGCCCCCGATTTTTTTTTTTTTTTTTTTTTTTTTTTAAGTAAAATATAAAGAGTCGAAGTGGGGGGGGAGGGTCTTCAGTACCCCCTACCTCCTCCTTTCTACTCATGGAGTAGATTTTAATGATATGTAGAGGAACATGGTGGTGGTATTCTTGTACCCCCCTGGCAAGGTAGAGGTCCCCGAAACGTACGAAGACGATGAGTTAGTTTCTCGAGATGAAGGTGAAGAAGGAAATGCTAAAAAATAAACAAAAATAAACAAATAAATAAATAAAAAGTAATAATAATAATAATAATAATAATAGTAATAATTAATCATGATAATTATAATAATAGTAATAATAATAATAATGAAATAATAAAAGGTAGGGAAGGGAAGGCAAAAGGCCCAGAATGGTTGATAGGTGGTGCTGGTGGTTGGGGGGTGGGGGGCGGCTGATGGGGGGGAAGCAGGGAGGAGCCGAGGGGGGGGGAATTTAGCCTTGAGAGTTGGGCGTTAGGAGCAGGAAAATGGAAGGAATGAAGTGAATTACTCGGACAAGGGCTCATTTGTACCGTAAAGAAAAAAAAAATGGAAATAGTTAGGACAAAGAAAAGAAAGAGAAGTAGAAGAAAAAATGGAATAGGATGAAAAATATGAGCATTTATTTATTTTATTTATTAATATTTATATTATTATAATTTTTATTAATTTTTCTTTCATTTATTTATCATTATTACATTTTTTCCGCATCCGACCTAGTTATGAACCAAAAGGTCTCTTGTCGGCATGCTCCGCCTTTGTAATCCTTTGTAATCCTTTGGTCGGGAAAGGAAAAGTAAAAGGAGAAGGAATGGTGGAAGAGGAGGAGGAGGAGTAGAAGGTTGAGAAGGAGGCAAAAGAGGAAAAGAGGAGGAAGAAGGTTAGAAGAGAGAGAAGAGGGAGAATAGGATAAAGGAAGAGCAAGAGGAAATTGAGGAGGGAGATGAAGAAGACGAGGAGAAGCATAAGGAAGGGAATGTTTATGAGCAGAACATAAGAATGAAGGAGACTGCATGAGACCATAAGGCCTACACAGAAGAGAAAGGAAGAGAAGTGGGAGTGGAAGGAGAAAAAAGAGTTATAAATATGTTTGAGATATAGATCAAAGCCATAAGTGGAAAACAGACGGTTGATAAACAAAATCGTCGATGTCCTTTGTAAGACCGAGAAGAAAAAGAAGAGAGAGAGAGGGAGAGAGAGAGAGAGAGAGAGAAAACGAGAGAGAGAAAGAGAGAGAGAGATAAAAAAGGACAGCTGGGGTCCATCGGCAAGCTAATGTATAAATTTAATTGAAGCGAAAATTCGGACTCGAACATTGAAAGGAGCCAAAGAAAACGGAAGCCAAGGAAGGCCAATTAGTCTCCGGGACGGTAATGGGCGCGACTCTTGGGCGTTCGCGGGAGCGGGGTCCACGACTCTCGACCCAGTTGGACGCCATCCAATCCCTCGTCTTACGAAAAGACTCAGGTTTGTGATGATGCACTATGAACAGGATTCGAACCTGCGATCTTGACCTCTCTAGCTGATGTCTGTTGCCTTTATACCACAACGTCCCCTCCCCCAGAATGGGATATATGTATATATATATATATATATATATATATATATATATATATATATATATATATATATATGTGTTTGTGTGTGTGTGTGTGTGCATGTGTGTAAATGTATATATATTATTTCTCTGGTGGGTCAGTATATTCTCCTTTTATGTAATAATCTGTCTCTGTATTTAATTATATCTGTTTCTTCCTTTCAAAAATTCATTCTATTTCCTCCCCAAACCTAGAAGTCATAATCTCAGTACTGACAGGAAAAACTAGAAAATTTATATATTATATATATGTATATATATGTATATATATATATATATATATAATGTGTGTGTGTATGTATATATATTATATATACATATATATATATGTATACATATATATGTATATATATGTATATATATATACATATATATAGGTATATATATATATATATATATATATATATATGTATATATATATATATATATCTTTATCTTTATCTTTCTAATTCCGCGCTGGAAAGAAATATAGTTGAATCCAGTGATTTAAAGAATTGATTTAATAATAACATGAAATTAAGTTTAGATTTGTACAAACTTGATCGTTTTAGTATCAAGAAAATGATGAAGCTTCTACTCTCCAGGAAGATCCAGTCAGTAGCACGGTGATGTGGAAACATCTTGTATGCCTTTTCCAGTTAAGTCGTTGTGCTCTAGTGTGTGATGATTTTTTTTTTTTTTTTTTTTTTTTTTTTTATTCTGCTGATGGTCCGACTCTTCATTACAGATGCCAGGGTATGGTAACACCTGTTTCCTACAGCTATTCGTTCGTTTATTTCTATGTCCAGTTCATTTCTCTCACTGACAATGGACTTATCCACTTTATTCACACTTAGTGATACATATATATATATATATATATATATATATATATATATATATATATATATATATATATATATGTATATATACATGACGAGCAAATTATATTTCTTCTACGTAAGTAGACGTCTTGCAACCAAGTATATGCAGCCATTCACCTTTTCTATAAGACAAATAAAATCTAACCACGTCTGTACCAACTATTGATTGTGTGCAGTCGTGCAAGTGTAGAACAGATTCCCAGCATTCTATAGTTAACGCGGCCGCCCTTCCAAAGAGAAGCACACTCCATTTCGACGTCTCGTTAGATGAAAGGAAAGTTAAACTGAGGGTGGAGACATGAGACAAGAATGGCCGAAGTCGAGTCCTTAGACGAGGTTTGGGTCTCTACGTCTTCGAGGGAGGGGGAGAGGGAGGGAGGGGGAGGGGGAGAGGGAGGGAGATGGATAGAAATAGTCCTAAAATAGAATTAATGTTAGGGAAAGTGTCCTTCACTTAGAAAAGGGGCTCGTCGTCGGGTAGCCAATTGGTCCTTTGTTAATGAGGGAGTACCACAGGGATCAGTAAAATGGCCCGGACGAAATCTGGATTGAATGAAGACGAAGATGGGTAAGATGAAGAAAGACTGGAAGAGGGAGAAGGTGAGTAGGGAGACTAAGGAGTGGAAGGGAAATAAAAAGAAGAAGAATGTAAAGAAGATAAAACAAAAAGGAGAAAAAAGAAATAAGACGAAGGAGAAAATGAAAGGCGGGAAGAGGAACAAGATAAAAAAGAAATCAGGATGACAGACGAGCAAGAAAATTGGAAAGAAAATGGCTACAAAGAGAAGCGATGGAAATGAAAGAGGAGAAAGAAAGTTAGAATGAGAATGATAACAGGTGATGAGAAGACACAAAAAAAAAAAAACGAGGAGAGTGGGAAGAAAGAGGGAGATGGACAATGGAGGAGAAAGAGAGAAAAGAGGGTTCGGAGAAGGAGGAGGGGGGATAGTGGAAGAAGAGAGAAGAGAGAGGGAGGGGGAAAGCTGAGGAGAAAGAGAGAAAAGAGGGTTCGGAGAAGGAGGAGGGGGGATAGTGGAAGAAGAGAAGAGAAGAGAGAGGGATGGGGAAAGCTCTCTTTTGGGCACAGAAGGAGGAAGGAACAACTGAGGGATGAGTTCGAAGAGTTCGAACTGTCGAAGAGAAGAGAGAGGAAGGGGAAAGCTCTCTTTTGGGCACAGAAGGAGGAAGGAACAACTGAGGGATGAGTTCGAACTGTCGAAGAGAAGAGAGAGGGATGGGGAAAGCTCTCTTTTGGGCACAGAAGGAGGAAGGAACAACTGAGGGATGAGTTCGAAGAGTTCGAACTGTCGAAGAGAAGAGAGAGGGAAGGGGAAAGGTCTCTCATAAGCCCAGGAGGAGGAAGGAGCAACTGAGGGATGAGTTCGAAGAGTTCGAACTGTCGAAGAGAAGAGAGAGGGAAGGGGAAAGGTCTCTCATAAGCCCAGGAGGAGGAAGGAGCAACTGAGGGATGAGTTCGATGAGTTCGAACTGCCGAAGAAGAAGTTGTTCCTCGAGACTGTCGGGTCAATCATAATAAAAACAAAGATTGGGCCGTTCACCCTGTTTTAGGCTTATTACAAAGGATTACAAAGGCGGAGCATGCCGACAGGAGACCTTTTGATCCATATCTAGGTCGGATGCGAAAAAAAAATCATAATGATAAAATAATAAATAAAAACTATGATAATGTAAATAACAAATAAAATACATAAATAAATGCATAGGTATAGTTAAATAATAAACAAACAGGTAAATAGTAAATAATAATAAATTGACATATAACTAATAATAAATGAAAATCAGACAGACAAATGATAACAAAACAAAAACAAATAATATAAGATAAATCATAATCATTACAGCATCTTACTGTGTGTGTGTGTGTGTGTGTATGTATGAGAAGTATCCATTTGTTTATTTATTCATCTCTTTATATACTAACGAGTTAAACATCAAATGAGGACGGAGCCTTTATTTTTACGACGTTACGCTTATTACAGCTTTATCAAGTTGAGATACACATGCTTGAGATTGAATAAGAGGAATGGAGGGAACGGGGAAAGAAAGAAGTAGGGGGGGGAAGGAAGAGGAGGAGAGGAGGAGGAGGAGGAGAAGAAGGGGGATTGAATACTGGGAGAAATTGAGAAGCATGGGTTCAACCTCTCCCAGTATTCAATTCCCCTTCTCCTCCTCCTCTCCTCCTCCTCCTCCTCCTCCTCCTCCTCCTCTTCTTCCTCCTCTTCCTCCTCTTCCTTTCCCCCCGTCCTCACATTGTGTTTAACTCGTCAGTCTTGTCGGCAGCTGCTACTTTTATGAAAATTTGTTTATCTATTCGTTGTATATTGATTAAATGGTTTGTTTGTTGATCGATTTATTTATTTAGTAAGATATTTATGTGTTTGCGTACAAGTTACAAGCTTCTGTAGGTTTGAAGTCCGGTACATGTGTACAAAGTAATTTTATGTGTAGATGATTACAAAGATAAATGCTACTGTGTGTGTGTGTGTGTGTGTGTGTATGTGTGTGTATGTGTGTGTGTGTGTGTGTGTATGTGTGTGTGTGTGTGTGTGTGTGTGTGTGTGCGCGTGCCCGCGCGCGTGTTGAGTGGAATTATATAAAAACCGCTAATATTATCACTATCAATAACCCTACTGTCATAATCATTCAGAATACAATTTTCTCATAATTGGCTTGGAAACGATAATGCATAACTTTATGGAACACCAGATTTTTCTGCATATGTAAGATATTCTTTGTGCCTTCGGGTTTATACATTTTATTATATCAGGATTTTATTTGTCCCCCCAGACAGTGGTTCCCATTCGTAAGTTGGTTTGTCAGCAAATTATGTAAACATTTGTCGGCGCCGTCTTGTTGTATGGTCCTCTGACCTTTCTGGTTCTTCCGGTGATAAGATAAGACTGATAAGACCGATTTAGGAGACCATTACGTCCAGTTTGGTCCCATCTCTGCATAATTTGGCTCGGACGAATAAAGTCACCTTTATACAGGACATGGCGATACTATAAATGACCCTGGCAGCCATTTTGTGGCCAAATCGTTTCCCGCTTGCGATTACTCTTTGTTCTTTGCAATTGATTCTTCGAACTTGTGGCGTTTGTTGCGCATTCGGAAATACCAAGAGTCCCTTTATACAGAATCTCTTTGTACAAAATCTCTTTATACAACTCCGGACACGCCGCCATTTTGTGGCCATTCTGCGGCCTCTTCTCATTGTTCCCAGATACATGGGTGACAGGAGAGTCCAAATCGGTCTTTTATTCATTCTATTCTATTCTATTCATTTATATAATTTTGACGGGGGGGGGGGGAGCTGTCCGAGTCTTCTTTTGTCATTCCTGGATTAATGTAATAATGGGATTTTTTGTTGTTGCCCCAACAATTTATACATGAGCTCGAATGCATATATATATGTATGTCTGTGTATATATAATTGTGTGTGTGTTTGTATGTGTGTTTGTGTGTGTGTATGTGCGTGTGTGTATGTGTGTGTGTTTCTATGTTGCCCCAGCGATTTATGCATGTGCTCGTGTATATATATATAATATATATATATATATATATATAAAGTATGTATAAATACATGAATACATATATCCATTTTTTTTTAGAGAAATAGAGCTCTGTGATCGACAGATGCGGGTAGTATATTAAATCAAAAAAATTAAATCAAAATTGTTTTACAACACTGTGGACGTCACCAACCACCACGACGAACCCAAACCGTTGAATTTTGGGACTCCGTCGAAGTCGCCCGGACCCTCGCGTGTGGACACAGAGAGCAAAGGTAATTGAATGCCTGGAAGCAAATCAAAAGAGTCTGTGGTCTATTAGGAAGAAGAGCAAGAGGAGGAGGAGGAGGGGGGAGGAGGAAGAAGAGGAGGAGGAGGAAGAAAAACAACAAGAGGAGGAGCAAGATGAAGATGAACAGGATGAGAAGGAGGAAGAGGAGAGAACGAAGTGGAGGAGGAGGAGGAGAGGGGAGGAGGAAGAGGAAGAAGAAGAGGAGGAGCAAGATGAAGATAAACAGGATGAGAAGGAGGAGGAGGAGGAGGGGACGAGAGGGAGGAGGAGGAGTGGGAGGAGGAGGAGGGGAGGAGGGAGAGGAAGAACAAGAGGTGCAAGATGAAGATGAACATGATGAGAAGGAGAAAGAGGAGGAGGAGGGAGTGAGGGGTAGGAGGAAGGGGAAGAGGAGGGGACGAGGGGGAGGGGGAGGAGGAGGAGGAGGAGGAAGAACAAGAGGAGGAGCAAGATGAAGATGAACAGAATGAGAAGGAAGAGGAGGAGGGGAGGAGGAGAAGGAGAAGGAACAAGAGAAGCAAGATGAAGATGAATAGGAGGAGGAGGGGGAAGAGGAAGACAGGAGGAGGAAGAGTGGAAGGAGGGTGAAGAATTGCTGGATGTACAGAAGGAGGAGGAGGAAGAAGAA
>NC_134791.1:4591152-4596152 GCF_046742065.1 Oratosquilla oratoria | reverse complement strand
ATTAGACATACATATATACATTTTTTTTTTTTTTATAAAATTGGTAGTTTTAATCATTTTGGACTTTTGCTAACCTTCCGCCTTGGCGACTTCGCCTCTTTGGCGCGATATTATAACCAACGGATAGAACCGCTGGTTATGGTTGAGAGATTGCTTAACGGACCCCGTGCAGCGGCGTTAAAGGGTTACAAAGGAGGAGCATGCCGACAGGAGACCTTTTGGTCCATAGCTATGTCGGATGCGAAAAAATAATTAATAAATAAATAGATAAGATAAATAAATCAAATAAATGAATAATGATCAATGACAAACCAACAGATAAATGATAATAATTTATAATAAACAGATAAATAATGAATAAATAGATAAGTAGATAAATAAATAAGATAAATAGATAATGATAAATGACAACAAGATAAATTACCATTTATAATAAAAAACAGAAGTAATAATGAATAAATAGATCATAAATGAATAAATAAAATCAAATAAATGGCAGTCATTACAGCATATTCTTAGGTGTTTATCTAAATGAATCTTAATTTTGAGTAGTAAGACTTGAACCTTTTCTATAGGCTGTGTACCCTCAGCTGAATCAAATCATCTGGTGTTAGCCATAAGAAGCCGTCTAAAGAGAGTAAATTCGCGAAGTTTCCTTCATCGCGAAAAATCAGATATCGGTGCGAATTCGCGTAAAAATTTCCTCCTCGCTCAAATAAAAAAAAAAAAAAAAATCGTTGAGAGTTCGCGAAATTATCCTCGCTAAAAAAAATATCGTTGCGAATTCGCGAAAAAAGAAAAGCCTCGAATAATATCAGATTTCGTTGCGAATTTGCGAAAATAACCCTCTCGCGAAAAATCCCATTTCCTAGTGAATTCGCGAACATTTCCCCCTCGCGAAAAATCAGACTTGCCGTGAATGCACGAAAATATCCTCCTCACTAAAAACCAGATTTCGTTGTGAATTCGCGAATATTTCCCATTCGCTAAAAATCAGACATGGCCGCGAATCCGCGCGATCTTTCAGTCCTCGCAGAAAATCGGACCTCGCTTGTTACTTCGCGTGTCACGCTTTACGACAATTTTCTGGATTAGTGACGTCATAAATAATGACGTCATCGATAATTACTTCACCAATAATGACGTCATCAGTATCATACCAAGTACATAGGGACGAGAGAGGAAGATCGGGATGGCCTCGATCGAGGTCGAGATCGAGGTCGAGATCGAGGTCGAGATAATCTGGAAGACGAGTTGTCGCACAGACTCCAGGACCCTCCCCCCCCCCAAGGGTGACTCAAGCAAGGTCATCATATTAAGACAAGACAGGACTCGCAGTAATGGGTTTAAACTTGGCAAATTTAGATTTCAGAAGGTAAATAGGTAGGAACTGGTTTACCTATAGAATGGTCAACGAATGGAGTAGACTTAGTAACTATCTAATGATCGCTGAAACTATCCGTTGTTTTAAGAAATGTTTGGACAACTTTATGGACGGGGATGACAGGTGGTCATGGACATGGAACTACCTAGTGTAGGCCTTATGGTCTCCTGCACCCTCCTTTATTCTTATGTTCTTAGGTTCAAGGCTCTTTCTGTTTGGCACCAGCGCTGTCGTTGGAATTTATAGAGCGATATTGTTACATAACAACAACGAACTGGCTATTACAGGACTCGAACTCTTGATTCTCCTTCGAGGTTTTACTCCTGAAGTCTTTCTCATACATGGGATGCCCTTGACGTGACCTTACCTGACCTGACCTGACCTGCTATGCTGAAATAGTGGCTCGAACTGAATTAGCGATCGAGAACGAAACCACCGCACCATCGAGCCGTGTGTGTGTGTGTGTGTGTGTATTTCTCTGTTTGCATATGTGAATTTTGATCTGTGTACATCTGTTCCAGTGTTTGTTTGTTTCTTTGATTGTTTGTTTGTTTGTACGCGAGCGGGCGCATGGCAGAGGCAAACAGGCAGATGGGGCGGCGAAAGGACGTCGGGTCTTTTCAACGTTCGTGTTGACATGGCTTGGGCAACGTTTCCCTTTGTTATTGTTGTTGGTCTTGATGATGTGTGAGGAGACGCGAGTACACACCCACGCACACACCCACGCGCGCACACACACACACACACACACACACACACACACACACACACACACACACACACACACACACGTACGCACACACATGCACACACATATACACACACACACACGCACACACGTACGCACACACATGCACACACATATACACACGTACACACACACACACACGCACACACGTACGCACACACGTACGCACACACATGCACACACATATACACACGTACACACACACACACACACACACACACACACACACACACATATATATATATATATATATATATATATATATACATGCACACGCATACATGCACACACAGACACACATACACACACACACATACACACGCACACTACACACTAGCTCCGATAATGTTTGCTATATATATATAAATGACATGGATGAAGGTGTTGAATGTTATATGAACGTCTTTGCAGATGACTCAAAACTACTAAAGAAAATAAGTACAGAGAAAGACTGCGAATTATTTCAGAGAGATCTGGACAGGGACTGGAAATGGAGCCAAAAGTGGGAAGTGAACTTCAACATCAGAAATGGCGTTTTGAAAAAGTAAGAATAGAATATCAGGGTAATACAAAAAAAAAAAAAAAAAAAAAAAAAAAAATTAGCTCGGAAAAGGACCTAGGAGTAATTATTAACAAAAACATGCCACCAGACAAACATATAAACAAAATAGTCTGAGAAACCTACAATTTACTAAGAACAATAAAGGTGGTCTTTAACTACATGGATGAGGAAATGGTAAAGAGAATATTAATTACGCTGGTAAGACCAAGATTGGAGTACGCTGCGACATTATGGACACCAAACACAAAGAAGAATATAAAGAAATAAGAAAGAACCCAAAGAGCAACGACAAAAATGGCACCAACACTTTCTAAATTGACATACGAACAAGGATTGTCCAAACTGGAACTCTCAGCCCTGGAACAAAGAAGAGAAAGATGAGATCTACTGGCCATTTGTAGAATCATGAAAGGGATGGAAGTCTTTGACAGACAAGATTTATTAAAGTGCGATAAAAGAAAAAAACAAGAGGACACGGACAGGAAATCAAAAAGGATAGTTATAGAAAAGATCTGAAAAAGAATAGTTTTCCACACAGTGATAGATGTCTGGAACAAATTGGACGAAAAAACCGTACAAGAATTTAAGAATAAACTAGATGCTGAGAGATACAAAGACGGGGCACTACGAGCATAACTCCCTTCCCATATAATACAACTAGGTAAATACACACACACGCACGGACACACACACACACACACACACACACACACACACACACACACACACACACACACACACACACACACGCACACACACACACACTTCGTGGCGCGGTGGTTAGAGTTCTCGCCTGCCACTACGGTGGTCCTGGTTTGAATCCCGCACAGGGCTGAAATAATTTCAGTATCGCTGCGCTGCGAGTCGTTACTCCAATTCGTGTGGGCGGGGAGTTGGGTGTGTGTACGGCTGTGAGGTCACAGCATTGCCCATAGATCGGTCATACATGAAATCTGAGGTCTCTTCCGGGAGGGTAGTAGCTGTCGATCACGAGTCCAATACGTGATCCGATATCATGGTGAATCATGGTGAGTCACACACACAGATACACACACACACATAACACACACACACACACGCACACACACACACACACACACACACACACACACACACACACACACACACACATACAAATTTTCTTTTTCATTTCTGTGCTCCTCCGTCGATGGAAATATTCTGACGTCAATTAAGGTTTTTTTAATTTGACCTTTTTATTTCCTTTGGGAAGCGAAGGACCTTAGTATGTCTTTAAATGTAACCAGTGTTTCCATACTCGGAGACAATATCGTGCCGTAAGATTCCTACTGTGGTATTCTTAAAAAGAAAATTCTTTCCTTATATAAATCTTATATAAATTCTTGGAATGGAAAGATTTTTTAAGAATACCACCGTAAGAATTTTACGGTTATATTCTCCCAAAAAATTCTTTCCTTATATAAATCTTATATAAATTCTTGGAAGGGAAAGAATTTTTTAAAGAATATTCTTAATTTTTTTTAAGAATATTCTTAAAAAAATTATTTCCTTATATAAATCTTCCTTATATAATCTTATATTAATCCTTGGAAAGGAAAGAATTTTTTTTAAGAATACCACCGGTAAAGGTGTTAAAAGAAGAGGCAGTAGAAAGGAAGGCGAGCAGAAATAGAAATTGACCCTTTTTTGTGGGGAGGGGGGAGAGCGTTTGAGGCAGTCAACGTTTCGAAACGTTCTTCCGTCCCTCCCCTGCGACCATTGTGAGGCGCCATAACAATTGTCGTCTCTTTCAAAACATTTCGTTCACGGCCACAAATAGCTGGTGCTCCTGTCCGAAGCTTTTTGGCAAAACGACGAAAATATATGATATGACGACTGTGTCCTTTTTCCAGTCCCACAATTAGTTCTTTTGCATCTTCTCAATGAGTTCTTTCATTTCTCTTATATTTTCGTTCTTTTTATCCTCTTATCTTGTTTCTTTTTCTTTTTCTTTCGTTCCCTTTCCCAGATCTGAGTCTTCTTTTAACAATTTTCCTTTCCCCCTCTTTCATTTTTGCTCCCACCATCAATTCTTTAATTTTCAATTTCTTTTTGTCACACACATATACACACACGCATACACACACACACACACACACACACACACACACACACACACACACACACACACACACGTATATATATATATATGTATATGTACATTTATATTCATCTTTGTATATGTATATCTGTATGTACATGAGAGAAATTCGCTAGTGACAGCGACATGAATCTGATAATTTTTATGACAGTCGCATGCAGGATTCGAACCCACTGCTTTCGCCCCC
>NC_134791.1:4561152-4581152 GCF_046742065.1 Oratosquilla oratoria | reverse complement strand
AGGAGGAGGAAGAAGGAAAAGAACGCAGCATCCTCCACAAGCGGCGGAGGAAGAAGAAGACGAAGAGGAGGAGGAGGAGGAGGCGGGGCAGGAAAAGGAAGAGAAAGGGGAAGAATACAAAGAATATGAAGAAGAAGAAGAAAAGGAGTAGGAGGAAGAAGGAAAAGAAAGAAGAAAGAGAGGAAGAATACAAAGAAGATGTAGAAGAAGAAGAAAAAGAAGAGGGTGAAGAAGAAGAAGAGGAGGAAGAAGGAAAAGAAAGAAGAAAATGAGGAAGAATACAAAGAAGAAGAAGAAGAAGAAGAGGAGGAGGAGAAACAAAGAAGAATACAAAGAAGAGGAAGAAGAAGAAGAAGAAAAATACGAAGAAGAAGAAGAGGAGGAAGTAGAAGAAGAATATGAAGAAGAAAATAAAAAAGTAGAAGAAAAAGGAGAAGAGGAGGAGGAGGAGGAGGAGGAGGAGAAACTCTTCAGATACGATCCAAAGCCGTGACAGGAAATAAGAGAGCACCGAAGGAAGAGTTTCTTACTTTTGGTTTTGGGAAAAGGAAGAAGCAAAGTAAATCTTGAAGAATTTCTTCAAGAGGAAGAAACTTAAATCGAAGGCCTTTGGGGAAAAAAAACAAAACATCGAAGAGGAAAATGATTTGGTAAAACTCTCAAAATTTTACCGCCTTAGGCACCTTAACTTACACTCTCTAGAAAGACGCAGAGTGCGGGGTGATCTAATAGAGGTGTTTAAGTGGATCAAAGGCTTTAACAAGGGTGATCCAAACAAGGTCATCATATTAAAACAACAGGGCAGGACTCGCAGTAAAGGATTTAAACTGGACAAATTTAGATTTAAGAAGGAAATAGGCAAGAATTGGTTTACTAATAGGGTGGTCAACAAATGGAATAGACTTAGTAACCATGTAGTGAGCGCTGAAACTATCAGTTGTTTTAAGAAACAGACAACTTTATGGATGGGGATGACAGGTGGTGATGGATATGGAGCTGCTTAGTGTAGGCCTTATGGTCTCTTGCAGTCTCCTTCATTCTTATGTTCTTAAGTGGTTAAGAGATAAGGTTATCATACGATCGTTTACGTTGCGTCACGCCACTGATAAGCATCCGCTCTGATAGCTGGGGCGAGTGGCAAGCACCGACAGCTGGTGAGGATCAACAGGGGCCTCTGGCTCGGTCCCATCCGGGAACACAATTTGCTCCAAAACCTCTTTTGTGCTAAACACAGGAAAACAAATTACCAAGAACCTGTTTGATCACTAAATGGTCTTCAAGTTATCTTTGGGTGAATGTATAAGGAAGTGTTGGTGATTTATTTTGACGTGTTTAGCGCAAGAAGGGTGGGAAAGGAAAATGTGTTTATGGTTGAGTTCGAGGATTCTTTGGACCGCACTTCTGAAGCCCGAGTGGTCAGTTCATCCGGACCGGCGCTACATTGTACATGTAAAAAAAATAATAAATAAATGAAATAAATAAATAAAGATAAGATAGTAATAATAATAATGATGATGATAATAATAATAATAAAATAGATAAATAATGATGATAATAATAATAATAATAGAATTAATAAATAATGATAATAATGATAAGAATAACAATAATAATAATGATAATAATAATAATAATAATAATGATAATAATAATAATAATAATAATGATAATAGTAATAATAATAATGTGGATAGGAGGTAAAGGGAACACGGGCTGAGGGAAATACTTTTTTTCCTGATTAGTTTCGCCTGAGTGGCTTCTTCAGAGGAACATAAAAGTATTTCCCTCAGCCCGTGTTCCCTTTACCTCCTATCCACATTCGTCACAATGTATACACAATAATAATAATAATAATAATAATAATAATAATAATAATAATAATAATAATAATAGTAATAATAATAATAATAATAATAATAATAATAATAATAAAAATAATAATAATAGTAATACTGATGATGGTGATGATGATATGGTTTAACATCACAAACTCCCCCCTATGGAAAGGCTAGGACGGTGCCCCTCACAGAGGACTTTGTAGCGCGGAATTTAATAAGCCATGCCCTTGGTTCAACTTCGCCGGTGGCAGGATTCGAACCGCCATCCCCTCGACCTTCGCCGCAAGTAACGACGCTCTAACCCTCTCAGCCAGCGAGCTTCCACAATGATAATGATAATGATAATAATAATAATAATGATAATATAATGATAGTAATAATAATAATATTTTGTAGTTATTTTTTGAGTATGTTGTAATTTGTGTATTCGTAAATAAATATTAGTTGTTTTTATTTTTTGCGTACTTATCGTATTTTCTTAAAATGGATATACGGTCTGCGGTCGTCATTCTCTCAATGATCTGGTCCTCTGTGAAAAAAATGTTTGATAACGCTTGCTAAGCTAAACCCATCGACCGAAAGAGGCAAAACATCTCATACTAAAAAGAGAAAATAAACAACGGGCGTCTTTCTCCGTATGTTCTCTTCTCCTGTCTCTCATTTTAAGATTATATCTCCCCTAAACCGCTCTCTACCCTTTACCAGTGAAACTAAAAAAAAAAAAAAAAAAAAAAAAAAAAAAAATTGTACCAGTGAAACTTAAAAAAAAAAAAAAAAAAATTGCTGTGAAAGCTTTGTACGGCCAAGAAACGCTGTCAAACTGGTGTTAAACTGGTGTTAAACTGGTCACAACTGGTCCAAAAGCCCGCCTCTCCTGACCAGTAAACGACGATGGCGTTCTTCGTCCATTTTTTTCGTCGTTATTGTCAGACTCGAGTTATTACCACACATTACACGCAAAAGACAACTGTAAATGACGGTGATTATTCGTCTTATTTTTTCCTGCGTTATTGCGAGACGGAACTTGTTTCTTCGTATTTTATACAAAAAGATAAATTACATGAACTTTTTCTCAGTTATGGCAATTTTTTTTATTTTTTTTATTTGGGTCCATGACGACCTTTCCCTCCACCCTCTCCCCCTCCCCCTCCTCCCCCTCCACCTCCTCCCCCTCCCCCCTCCCCCTCCCCCCTCCCCCTCCTCCCCCTCCTCCTCCTCCCCATCCCCATCTTTCCCCTCCTCATCTTCCCCTCCCACCCCCACTCCCCCTCCTCGCCTCTTCCCTCCTTCCCCTCCCTCCCCTTCCCCCTCCTCCCCCTCCCTCTCCTTCCCCTCTTCCCCCTCCCCCTCCCCTCCTCCTCCTCCCCTTCCCCTCCTCTCCCTCCCCTCCTCTCCCTCCCCTCCTCCCCTCCCCCTCTTACCCCTCCCCCTTCCCCTCCTCTCCCTCCCCCTTCCCCTCCCCCTTCCCCTCATCTCCCTCCCCTCTTCCCCTCCTCTCCCTCCCCTCCTCCCCTCCCCCTCCCCCCTCCACCACACCCACTCCCTCCTAGTAATAGGTAAAGGTGAACTCGACGCCTATTGTATTGTGTTGTATTGAATTGTATTCTGCTGTATGTGGGCGAGTTGGACTTCACTTAAACTGTATCTCCCCTCTCCTCTCGAATACTAAAATCCTCCTCTTCCTCCTCCTCCTCCTCCTCCTCCTCTTCCTCTTCCTCCTTCTCTTCCTCCCTTCCTTCCTCTCCTCGCTTCGTCTCCTCTCTCCATTGCAATTCCATTTCCATTGTCCTCATTGTTTCCTGTGTGTGTGTGTGTGTGTGTGTGTGTGTGTGTGTGTGCGTGTGCGCTCGTGCCAGCGTGTGTTTAAGTGTGGTTGCCAGTGCCTACGTATGTCCGCTTGTGTATGTTTATGTATTAGTATGTTCCTTTGTGTGTATTTTAAGTGTGTATATGTGTGCGTGAGTGTGTGTGTGTGTGTGCGTGCCAGCGTGTGCGTATTTGTGGTTGCTGGTGCGTGCGTGTGTGCGCTTGTGTATGTTTATGTGTTAGTATGTTCCTTTGTGTGAATTTTATGTGTGTATGTGTGTGTGTGCGTGCCAGCGTGTCCGTATGTGTAGTTGCCAGTGCTTGCTTGTGTACATTTGTGTCTGTTTATTCGTTAGTTTGCTTCTTTATGTGTGTGTGTGTGTGTGTGTGTGTGTGTGTGTGTGTGTGTGTGTGTGTGTGTGTGTATGTGTGTATGTGTGTGCGTGTCTGTTCTTTACTTTACTTTTCCTTCCCTTCTTAACCCTTTTCTTCCTTTCCCTTCCCTTTCCTTTTCCTTCTTCCCTTTCCCTTCCTTTTCCCTTCTCTTGTCTTCCCTTCCTTTCCTTTTCTTTTGATTTTCTTGATTTCTCTACTCTTCCCTCTCCTCTCTCCCCTCTCCCCTCTCCCCTCTCCCCTCTCCCCTCCCCCTCTCCCCTTTCTTCTCTCCCCTCTCCCCTTTCCCCTCTCCTCTCTCCCCTCTTTCCTTTCGCCTCTCCCCTTTGCTCTCTCCTCCCTCTTTCCTCCTCCATCTCAGCTTTCTCTCTTCTCTCTCTCTCTCTCTCTCTCCCCTCTCTCCTCTCTCTCCTCTCTCCTCTTCCCTACTTCCCTCTCCCCCTCCCCTCTCCCATCTGTAACCTGCTTCCCCCCTCCCCTCTTCCATCTCAACTTCCTCCCTTCTCTCTCCTCCCTCTCCCCTCTCTCCTCTCTCCCCTTCTTTACTTCCCTCTCTCTCTCCCCTCTCCCCTCTCCCATCTGCTCTCTCCTCCTTCTTCCCTTTCCTCTCTCCCCTTCCCCACTTCCCTCTCTCTCTCCCCTCTTCCCTCTCCCATTTGCTCTCTCCTCCCTCTTCCCTTTCCTCTCTCCCCTTCCCCACTTCCCTCTCCCTCTCCCCTCTCCCATCTGCTCTCTCTTCCCTATTCCTCTTCCTCTCTCCCCTTCCCCATTTCCCTCTCTCCCCTCCTCTCTCCCCTCTCCCATCTGCTCTCTCCTCCCTCTTCCCTTTCCTCTCTCCCCTTCCCCACTTCCCTCTCCCTCTCCCCTCTCCCATCTGCTCTCTCTTCCCTATTCCTTTTCCTCTCTCCCCTTCCCCACTTCCCTCTCTCCCCTCCCCTCTCCCATCTGCTCTCTCCTCCCTCTCCCCTCTCTCCTCTCTCCCCTTCCCCACTTCCCTCTCCCCTCTCCCATCTGCTCTCTCCTCCCTCTCTCCTCTCTCCCCTTCCCCACTTCCCTCTCTCCCCTCCTCTCTCCCCTCTCCCATCTGCTCTCTCCTCCCTATTCCCTTTCCTCTCTCCTCTTCCCCATTTCCCTCTCCCCCTCCCCTCTCTCCTCTTCCCCATTTCCCTCTCCCCCTCCCCTCTCCCCTCTCCCATCAGCCCTCTCCTCCCTCTTCACTTTCCTCTCTCCCCTTCCCCACTTCCCTCTCCCCATCTCCTCTCACCTCTCCCATCTTCTCTCTCCTCCCTATTCCCTTTCCTCTCTCCCCTTCCCCACTTTCCTCTCCCCCTCCCCTCTCCCTTCCCCATACTCCCCATCAACATCATTAGAGTCACCGTAAAGAAAACGGTATTGTTGTTGTAGGTGCGATCGACGTTAATTGTGCTGGCGACTGTACCTCCAGATAGGCCTTGCAGCAGCGTTGGCGGTCGTGATTCACCCGTGCCCCTGACACAACAGCTGCCCAGAGCTGACGCACCAGCTGCATTCTATCGACTGTGACGGGGCTCTTAGGACAAGACGAAGAGTCTGGGGGCAAGTCTCAGAGTCTTAGGAAGACCAAGATGGTACAAAGGGTTAAGAAGAGGTACCATAAAAAGACAGGCTTAGGCACTTTAAGGCAGTGAATCTCAACCTATTTACCCTTGTGTAGCCTTTAAAATAAATTGCGTGTCTCAAGGAACCCCTGAAAAAAAAAAGAAAAAAAAAACATATACCATATCTTTCTCATTTTATTCTCATCGTAATGATAGGTTAGATAGGATGATGTCTATATTACATTATTACAATAACCAGGAATATGTGCGTGTTTAATTATATTACGTACATGAAATTAAAAATACAAAAGTGCATTAGCTTATCTCACTTGTTCTCGCAGAACCCTTAGGGACCTTTTGCGGAACCTTAGGGTTCCGGGGAACCCTGGTTGAGAAACGCTACCTTAAGGACTCAATCACACCCAGCTTACGACCAGTTTCCGACCGCCGGCGACCAAATGATGGTCGCCAACCAGTTGCAGGTAGTCGCCGACCAGTTGCAGGTAGTCTTTGGAAGTCGCTGGTAGTCGGTAATAAGACAGATTAATAGATAGATGGATAGAGAGATAGATTACAACACACACTGAATAGTCCCCAGTACATAGATTTTTATCTTATCAACCACATTAACTTTTTCCATTTCAATTCCTTACGTAGGTTTTGTGTCGCCGACCGATCGCTTGATATTCGGTCGCCGTTGGTCGGAAACTGGTCGAAGCTTGGTGTGATTGGGACTTAACTTACACTTTCCGGAAAGATGAAGAGTTCTGGGCGATCTAATAGAGGTGTTCAAATGGGTCAAGAGATTTAACAAAGGTGATGCAGTTAAGGTCATCATATTAAGACTGAAGGACAACACTCGTAGTAATGGACTTACATTGGACTATTTTAGGTTTAAGAAGGAAATAGGCAAGAACTGGTTTACCAACAGTGTAGTTAACGAATGGAATAAACTTAGTAACCACGTAGTTAGCGCTGAAACAATTAGTTGTTTTAAGAGGAGATAACTTTATGGATAGGAATGACAGGTGGTAAGAGACAAGGAACTACCTAATGTCAGCCTTATGGTCTCTTTCAGCCTTCTCCATTCTTATGCTCTTATGACCCTGAGGCGTTGTCAGCCGTGTCGGTCAGGTTGGCACGCCTGGATATTGTTTTGTTGGCAAGCCTGGTCGTGCAGATGCAGTTATTATTTCCCAGGGGAGGGTGAATAGACGGAAAAGTATTTTTGAGTTGTGTTGTACAAAAGGATAATCACTGCAGCCTTTCATTGATTTTTCTATTTTTCTACGGAAGGGAAAGATACTTCTCTTTATCCCTGTGTTTAACGCTTAGGCAAAAATTCTGTTAATTGGGAAAAATAGTGTGGGATAGAGAAAATATGTTCTTTATATATGTGGGTATATATATATATATATATATATATATATATATATATATATATATATATATGTACAACACCGAATGGGTCCCAGTGATTAGAGATACATTTTAACAACCACAATCTCTCTTGATAGCGTAGTTGATAAGTTACTACGGCACTTGTCATGTTGTTGCTGGATTCGAGTCCTTGGCAATACCACATTTCAATTTCTGCATGTCGACCTCCATTGGGTTTTCCGATGTTGATGGCTTAGAATTAAAGTGCATTGTGGTTGTTAAAATACATATATATATACATATATATATATATATACATATATATATAATATATATATATATATAAATATATATATATACATATATATATATATATATATATATATATATATATATGCTGAACACCACAGGGAAAACAAATTTTTGGAATCCGAGCGCTTTCGTGATATTTTCTCATCTTCAAGGATTACAATAGAATTGTAATCCTTGAAGATGCGAAAATATCACGAAAGCGCTTGGATTCCAAGAATTTTTTTTTCCTGTGGTGTTCAGCATATCGGTGTAGTCACGTGTGTTTTGTGATACTTGTGCATATATATATATATATATATATATATATATATATATATATAGATATATATATATATATATATGTGTGTGTGTGTGTGTGTGTGTGTGTGTGTGTGTGTGTGTGTGTGTGTGTGTGTGTGTGTGTGTGTGTGTGTGTGTGTGTGTGTGTGTGTGACGTAAGTAGAGTAGGAAACACAGGAGTCTTAGTGTGAGTTTAGCAGGTATGCTTTTTCAAAAACTCAGACTAAACTCAGATTAAGACTCCTGTGTTTCCTACTCCACTTACGTCAACCTATCAGAATGTTTCAACATATATATGTAATCACTGTTAATTTGATACGTCTAAGCTGAGGTTCGAGTCCTTGGCTTCACTACGTATCAGTTTCCGAATATGTCTCCGACGAGCGCACTGTCAGTCTCGTTCGTAATGACATGGAATTAAAAGTAAAAAAAAAAAAAAAAAAAAAAAAATGTGGTTGAAAAAATATATATATGTATGTATAGATAGGTACAGAACAGGAAGAGGAAGTCATTACCATTACCATTTACCGAATAAAATCGCCTTGCGACGGCAACCACAGGTAGTTTATAATCTGTCAGGAGCAGGTAACGGGTTAACCAGGACGGGGTTAACCTATTTGCTGCTCAGGAGGTGAATAAAATCACCTGACGGCAGCTATCACCAAAGTTGGTTGCCTCTGCCCTGAGGCCGCTCTTCCAGATGAAGAGAGTCTGCCAAAGGAAATGGAGTCTGAAATTGCGGATTCGGAATTTGGAAGAGAGAGGGAGAACAAGAGAGAGAGAGAGGGAGAGAGAGAGAGAGAGAGAGAGAGAGAGAGAGAGAGAGAGAGAGGGAGGGAGGGAGAGAGAGAGGGAGAGAAAAAGAGAAAGAAAAAAGAGAAAGAAAGAGGGTTCCAAGGAGACTCTTCATCTTGTTTTCTTCGTCGAAGACGTCGCCCAGAAGGACTCGGAAGCCGCCTCAGAGGCCAAAACCAAACCGTTTCGCTCTCGTTCTCCCTTTAGATATTTTGTTCTGGCTAAACGCCAGGTGGTTTCATTCAGTTGAGGGAGGGTCTCTCTCCCTCTCAAAGGATTACAAAGGAGTATGCCGACAGGAGACCTTTTTGTCCATATCTAGGTTGGATGCAAAAAATATATGATAATAAGTAAATAAATAAATAAATAAAAACTATAATCTCTCTGTCTCTCTCTACCTATCTATCTATTCCTCTCTCGATTAACCAGCCCAAAACAGGTCCAAAACTAGGTCGGATGCAAAAAAGAAAAGAAAAATTATATATATGATAAAGAAAAATTATAATCTTTCTATCTCTCTATCTCTCTATTCCTCTCTCTATTAACCATCCCAAAACAGGCCCAATTTATTTTCTAATTCATACAACTGTATTCATAACAACACACATACTTTTATCGTAAGCAACCAATGAACATCCGGCATCAAAACGAGCCTGGAATGAAAGTTTAAACTGGTTTGCTTGTGGATGAGGTTTAGCGTTCAAGGTTTACGGAACGTGTTTGTTGGAAATGCATGAGAAAACTTCTCAACGCAGAGGAAGGATCTGCACACGTGTCATGTTTGATATGCATGACCAATCTATTGGTCATGGAGATGGCTTGTTCGGCAGACACCATCTCCGTCTGGCTGGAATAACTTTGCGTTATTCCAGGACGGATTGTTCCGAATACCTGGAGGAAGACGAATAATGGAGAGGTGTCCTTGAAGGAAATTGTTGCGAAATCTGGGAAAATCCGGACCACAGTGGAAATTTGAGGACCGCAATGGAAATAAGCTTACATGTTTTTTTTTGTGTTATCCTCGGCATTTGTAATTGTTATTTCGAACTATGTGTTCTTTTCATTATCTGCACTTCATGGATATTGATTCAATGCCAAATAAAATTATTATTATTATTATTATTATTATTATTATTATTATTATTATTATTATTATTATTATTATTATTATTATTATTATTCAATGCCAAATGAAATTATTATTATCATTATTATTATTATTATTATTATTATTATCATTATTATCATTAATATTATTATTATTACTATTATTATTATTATTATTATGTTATTCTTCTTCTTATCATCATCATCATCATCATCATCATCATCATCATCATCATCATCATCATCATCATCATCATCATCATCATCATCATCATCATCATCATCATTATTATTATTATTATTATTATTATTATTATTATTACTATTATTATAATAGCATATTTTTTTAGAAAGGGCGTTTGGGTAATTCCAAATTTCAGAGAGTTCCAAAAATAGAGAGAAGTTTCTGTAATGTGAAAAGACATACCAGTGACTTTGAGATGTTGTAGCGACATTGACCTTTTTAGTTCTATGGATAAACTAACAGCTAGGTGGATACCTAGAGGAATAAGTTATGGACTGCATCATCTAGAATAGTGGTTATTAACCTTGTTGGAGGTACTAAACCCCGCAAGTTTCATACATGCATTCATCGAACCCTTCGTAGTTGGAAAAAAAAAATTCTTCAAAATCAAAACATAGGAACTATATACTGTATTAGTGCACAAACTGTACCATGGATCATTTGCACACGAAGTCACTGTGTTCAAAGAACCAAACCAACAAAACATGAATTTCACATAAAACAAAAACATAATGAATATTTACTGCAAATCAATGTGACTTTTGCTGTTGCCTCTCAGAGACAATTTCAGAAGTGCGCCCAACCGCCGAACCCCGGAAACTGACTCACCGAACCCCTGGGGTTCGGGATCGAACCCAGGTTAAGAAACACTGATCTGGAACATAAGTTGGCCTACATACTGTATGAATATGGATCCCCTCCTTTCACCTATAAGAGCCCCAATCCGCTGCAGTTGTAACACATTGGTATATGTTACTTGGGCATTGGTGACGTAGGGAGAGTGATGCGCGGTTTCGTTGTTTAGTTTATTCTAATTAAGATACGTGTGCGTCGGCCCAAGGACGGACGTGGCGTGGTCCCCGACCGCGAAGGCCTAGTGACGCGCTACAGTACAGAGGTCAGACTGACTTACTGACTGACTGACCGACTGAGTTGACTGGTCCGCCCGCTCGGGGCAGGCAGTGTATATACACGGGACCGACCTGACGCCATGACCAGACGAGACCTATTTGCGGTGACCCATTCTGGCCTTACCGACCACTGAGTCAGATCAACTACCACACAACTCTACGATGCATGAACTTGCACTTACAAGCATGCTTGTGGGGTACATGTACACCACACGGTTACAAAATGTCGGAACTGGGCGCGTTCCTAGGTGCGTTCATCGGTGCGTTCCTCTTTCGTTTGGCCGCGGTTAGTGCTCCCAAACTATTAAAGCAATATAGGTGCCGGTATAGTATGTGGCCTACGAAATTTTTCTTTGGTATAGTATGTGGCCTACCGGACTTTTATTTCGGTATGAACCTGTCTCTTAAGCTTTAATAGTTTGGGAGCGCTAACCGCGGCCAAACTAAAGCGGAACGCACCTAGGAACGCACCGAGGAACGCGCCCAGCTCTGATAATGATCATACAAAAGAAGTTGGAGATTTATTAGTTATCTTTTTTAAGATGAGGTCCAGGTTTCGCGTGCTGGAGAAAAATGTCTTTAGTGTGCCATATTTGGCACGCGTGCCAAGGGTTACCCGCCCCAGATCTAGAATATAAATGGATAAGTAGACGAGTTTCTTGACTGCATCATCTAGATGTGGACTTAGTTACCTTTGTTTCAAACTTCACACGCTCCCCATCGCCCCATCCCTTAACGATAGGGGGAGGGGGGTAATGGAGGGGGGGGAGCGGCCATATGTTCTGAACTAAAGAGTAATCCGTCAAAAGACGATGAATCGCTTGGTCTCGCTCGGAAGAGAAATCGGAGAAGTTCTCCACAGCCTCGCCCATTACACGAGGGAGACAAATTGTCTCTATGGCGCCCGGAGATCTTATTTAAGTTCAAACTCACCCCCTTCCCCCCAAAAAAATATTATATATATATATATATATATATATATATATATATATATATATATATGTGTGTGTGTGTGTGTGTGTGTGTGTGTGTGTGTGTGTGTGTGTGTGTGTGTGTGTGTGTGTGTGTGTGTGTACAACACTGAATGGGTCCCAGTGACTAGAGATACATTTTTATCAACCAAAATGCACTTTAATTCTAAGCCATCAACATCGGAAGAACCGTGGAGGCACATGCAGAAATTGAAACGTGGTACTCCCGAGGACTCGAACTACCGGCTGCGAGCACGTTACCGTATTAACTTAGACTAATACACCATCAAGTTGATGGTGTATTGGTCTAAGTCAATACGGCACTGGTAACGTGCTCACAGCCGGTAGTTCGAGTTCTCGGGTGTACCACGTTTCAATTTCTGCATATGCCTCCACGGTTTTTCCGATGTTGGTGGCTTAGAATTAAAGTGCATTGTGGTTGATATACATATATGTATATATGTATATATATATATAAATTTATATATATATATATATATATATATATATGTATATATATATATATATATATAATACTGCTGGATCTTGAACCTCATGTAGATTCTGGTCCGCCAACAGTAAGAGTCTCCATGCCCTTCGGTCCTGTGCTGCTTCCATCTAGGTTGCTTTATTTATTCCTCTTCTGTCCATCTCCGCATCCACACCGTCCATCCATCTCAATCGAGGTCTCCCTCTGGATTTTCTTCTCTCTCTCCTATCTGTCTCTAAGTCTCTCTCTCTCTTCTCTCCTGACTCCCTCTCTCTCTTTCTCTCTCGTTCTCTCATTCCCTTCCCCTTCCCACCCCCTTCTCCTATCCCTTCCCTCCCTCCCTCCCTACCTCCCTCCCTCCACTTTGTTTTATAATTCTCTTTCTCAGTTTCCTTATCAATGATTGAAAAAGAATAAAAATAAATGACTTTGTTCTGAGCAGACTCTTTCACAGCGGTTCATTATTGGGCGGTTTTGACGCCGATGCTCTCTGTTTATTATTGATATTGTTATTATTGATATTGTTATTATTGTTACTATTATTATTATTATCATTGTCGTTATTATTATTGTTGTTATTATTATTGTCATTATTATTTTTATATAACACACACACACACACACACACACACACACACACACACATATATATATATATATATATATATATATATGAATAAATCACAAAAACACGGATTCACAAAATGTGAAAATGTCTTGAATAGACGAAAACGTTCGGTCACCTTTCATTTTATTTTCCAAGTGGTTTTATTACACATATATATATTATATATGTGTGTGTGTTCGAGAAAAACTGGAGTCCAGGTGCCATAGTTTAGTAGAAAGGAAACGCTGGACTCGTCATAGAAAAGAATTTAATTCCAACGTTTCGAACCCTGTCCAGGGTTCGTCTTCAGGGATATACATTGGCATACAAAGGAAGCCATTATATATGGGCACGTGTGTCACCCTAGGGAAGATCTCCCAGGCGACAGTTACAAACCTCCAAAATTCAAATTCCACAGGAAAATAACATCATTTAAATAATAATATAAATACTCGTAGTTTACACAGTAGCATTCCCGAATGAGTAAACACATTAATTACCCGGATTGAAGCAGCCGGACCTAACTAACTCCGAACCAAACCATTAGGTGTATATCGGATAAAATCCACCCTCCTTTTCATTGCTGGTTACGTTGTCCTTTTCTACTACCTCCACCTCGTTCCTTCGTACACGGGGTTCAAGATGACACAACGATTCATACTTCTTTGATCACTGGCCCACGATGTCTCCAGCGTTTACTTTCTAAAAAATATATATATATATATATATATATATATATATATATATATATATATGTGTGTGTGTGTGTGTGAGTGTGTGTTTGTGTGTGTGTGTGTGTGTGTGTGTGTGTGTGTGTGTGTGTGTGTTTGTGTGTGTGTGTGTGTGTGTGTGTGTGTGTGTGTGTGTGTGTGTGTGTGTCTGTTGTCATAGATCACGTGTAGGATTCGTCATTGACAGTTACTACCCTCCCAGATGAGAGCTCAGAGCTCATACATGGCCCGATCTATGGGTAATACTGCGACCTTACATACACACACACACACACACACACACACACACACACACACACACACACACACACACACACACACACACACACACACACACACACACACACACACACACACACACACACACAGCTCCTTGCCTACCATTGTTTTATATGCATGTGTGTGTGTGTGTTTTTACCCAATTTGTTTAATTATATCTAAATTTGTAGTACCTGTATACAGGAAAGGAGCAACGCTCCTAGGGTCTGGCTCGTCTCCTACTCTCTAATTGATCACACTTAGCCTCAAGTTCATGTACAGCTCCAACTAAATCTATATCCTTGATTTCCGATTTTCATGTTTACGATTTGAGTTCATGTATTGTTCCAGATTGGTCTATATCATTCTTTAAACTATTCCAAGTATTTGTGAGTCTTTATGGAAAGTCGTGTTTCTTTACATCCTTTAGACAAATGATCTTAGTTTGTTCCAGTGACCTCTTAAAGTCCTCTAATCCTTAATCAAGAAATATCTTCTGTTAATGCAGTCTAGCTCCCTTTAGTGACGCGAACACAGTAATCATATCACCTCTCTCGCTCTTGGATCTTTCAAAGTTGGCAGACCCAGTGTTTTGAGTCTCTCCTCATATGGTTTATCTGCCAGTTTGGTTGCTGCCCCTTGGGTTTTCTCGATCCTGTTTATATCCTTTATTCTGTGTGGGGACCGCATCATTGTCACATATTCCAGTGTTGGGTGGATGATATTTTTTAATCATGTCTTCATACATATAATGAAAATAAGCTCCACCGCAAAACTCGAACCTTTGCCTTAGCGACTGGTTGTTATGAAGCAAAGACGATAGCATTGAGCCATGCCTGACTCTACAAAAGGAACGACCTGGAACGACATGTGTGTGCGTTTGTGTAGAAGTGGATGAAGAAAGACGCGACTTATGAATCAAATATATGATCCACTTCTTTAGTCGGTCAATTTTATTCGTCTCTGTGGGATCCCGTGTCAGGTAAAGAACTCCCCCAAACCCAACCAACCCCAACACCCACTCCACCCACTCCTCCCACTCCACCCACCATCCTTCCTCGGATTCTGATTACGAAGAAATATGAAATTTGATAAATGTGGTGAGCTGAGAGCGAAGCTTTCTTCCATTGATGAGGGGTCATTGAAACAGAAGAAGAGCGAGTCAGCACTACGGGATCATATGGGGGCGGGGGGAGGATTCCTCTGGTGGGGAAGGGAGTCTCCCTCGGGCGGAGAGGTGTTCATGAGGTCTGTAAGAGACTTCAAGACTACAAGAGACCAGATGGAACTCAATAAAGTGTTGAAGAGGTCTGCAAGAGACTACAAGAGACCAGAAGGAACTCAATAAAGTGTTGATGAGGTCTGCAAGAGACGACAAGAGACCAGGTGGAACTCAATAAAGTGTTGATGAGGTCTGCAAGAGACTACAAGAGACCAGAAGGAACTCAAAAAAGTGTTTATGAGGTCTGCAAGAGACGACAAGAGACCAGGTGGAACTCAATAAAGTGTTGAAGAGGTCTGCAAGAGACTACAAGAGACCAGGTGGAACTCAATAAAGTGTTGATGAGGTCTGCAAGAGAATACAAGAGACCAAATGGAACTCAATAAAGTGTTGATGAGGTCTGCAAGAGACTACAAGAGACCAGATGGAACTCAAAAAAGTGTTGATGAGGTCTGCAAGAGACTACAAGAGACCAGAAGGAACTCAATAAAGTGTTGAAGAGGTCTGCAAAAGACTACAAGAGACCAGGTGGAACTCAATAAAGTGTTGATAAGGTCTGCAAGAGACTACAAGAGACCAGAAGGAACTCAATAAAGTGTTGATGAGGTCTGCAAGAGAATACAAGAGACCAAATGGAACTCAATAAAGTGTTGATGAGGTCTGCAAGAGACTACAAGAGACCAGATGGAACTCAAAAAAGTGTTGATGAGGTCTGTAAGAGACTACAAAAGACCAGATGGAACTCAATAAAGTGTTGAAGAGGTCTGCAAGAGACTACAAGAGACCAGATGGAACTCAAAAAAGTGTTGATGAGGTCTGCAAGAGACTACAAGAGACCAGAAGGAACTCAATAAAGTGTTGAAGAGGTCTGCAAAAGACTACAAGAGACCAGGTGGAACTCAATAAAGTGTTGATAAGGTCTGCAAGAGACTACAAGAGACCAGAAGGAACTCAAAAATGTGTTGATGAGGTCTGCAAGAGACTACAAGAGACCAGAAGGAACTCAAAAATGTGTTGATGAGGTCTGCAAGAAACTACAAGAGACCAGATGGAACTCAATAAAGTGTTGAAGAGGTCTGCAAGAGACTACAAGAAACCAGATGGAACTCAATAATGTGTTGAGGTCTGCAAGAGACTACAAGAGACCAAATGGAACTCAATAAAGTGTTGATGAGGTCTGCAAGAGACTACAAGAGACCAGATGGAACTCAATAAAGTGTTGATGAGGTCTGCAAGAGACTACAAGAGACCAGATGGAACTCAATAAAGTGTTGAAGAGGTCTGCAAGGGACTGCAAGAGACCAGAAGGAACTCAAAAAAGTGTTGATGAGGTCTGCAAGAGACTATAAGAGACCAGATGGAAATCAATAAAGTGTTGATGAGGTCTGCAAGAAACTACAAGAGACCAGATGGAACTCAAAGAATTGTTGAAGAGGTCTGCAAAAGACTACAAGAGACCAGAAGGAACTCAATAAAGTGTTGATGAGGTCTGCAAGAGACTACAAGAGACCAGATAGAACTCAATAAAGTGTTGAAGAGGTCTGCAAGAGACGACAAGAGACCAGATGAAACTCAGTAAAGTGTTGAAGAGGTCTGCAAAAGACTACAAGAGACCAGAAGGAACTCAATAAAGTGTTGATGAGGTCTGCAAGAGACTACAAGAGACCAGATAGAACTCAATAAAGTGTTGAAGAGGTCTGCAAGAGACGACAAGAGACCAGATGGAACTCAATAAAGTGTTGAAGAGATCTGCAAGAGACTACAAGAGACCAGATGGAACTCAAAAAAATGTTCATGAGGTCTGCAAGAAACTACAAGAGACCAGATGGAACTCAATAAAGTGTTGAAGAGGTCTGCAAGAAACTACAAGAGACCAGATGGAACTCAATAAAGTGTTGAAGAGGTCTGCAAGAAACTACAAGAGATCAGATGGAATTCAATAAAGTGTTGATGAGGTCTACAAGAGACTACAAGAGACCAGATGGAACTCAAAGTGTTGAAGAGGTCTGGAAGAGACTACAAGAGACCAGATGGAACTCAATAAAGTGTTGATGAGGTCTGCAAGAGACTACAAGAGACCAGATGGAACTCAAAAAAGTGTTGATGAGGTCTGCAAGAGACTACAAGAGACCAGAAGGTACTCAGTAAAGTGTTGATGAGGTCTGCAAGAAACTACAAGAGACCAGATGGAACTCAGTAAAGTGTTGATGAGGTCTGCAAGAGACTACAAGAGACCAGATGGAACTCAATAAAGTGTTGAAGAGGTCTGGAAGAGACTACAAGAGACCAGATGGAACTCAAAAAATTGTTGAAGAGGTCTGCAAAAGACTACAAGAGACCAGGTGGAACTCAAAAAAGTGTTGATGAGGTCTGCAAGAGACTACAAGAGACCAGATGGAACTCAATAAAGTGTTGAAGAGGTCTGCAAGAGACTATAAGAGACCAGATGGAACTCAATAAAGTGTTGATGAGATCTGCAAGAGACTACAAGAGATCAGATGGAACTCAGTAAAGTGTTGAAGAGATCTGCAAGAGACTACAAGAGACCAGATGGAACTCAAAAAAATGTTCATGAGGTCTGCAAGAAACTACAAGAGACCAGATGGAACTCAATAAAGTGTTGAAGTGGTCTGCAAGAAACTACAAGAGACCAGAAGGAACTCAATAAAGTGTTGTTGAGGTCTGCAAGAAACTACAAGAGACCAGATGAAACTCAAAAAAGTGTTGAAGAGGTCTGCAAGAGACTACAAGAGACCAGATAGAACTCAATAAAGTGTTGATGAGATCTGCAAGAGACTACAAGAGACCAAATGGAACTCAGAAAAGTCTAATCACAAGGTAAAGACTTCAGACGTAATGAAGTAAATCCAGTGACGTTCATCATTGGCGTCAACGGGGATTTATTTGAATAAAATCGGTTGAAGGCAGCCAGGATTAATGTTTGATTCGAATGTAGACGCCACAGGGTTCCTGAGCTTTGGGTTAACCCCTTTAAGCTGGTTTTTCTCAGATGGCTGTAATCGCCCTTCGAGGAACAGGATTAACATAACGAGTTAAGCATAGACTCTAAAGGATTAACCTGCAGTGCGAGTGAGCTACAGCTGATTAACATTGTGGTTTGTTCAAGATAATGCACCAGCGCTTCTGTCCGTAGGGACACTATCACTGCGAAGAGGTGGAGTCATAGTGGAGAGACTTAAAGAGGGTTACCAAAAAAAAAAAAAAAAAAAAAAAAAAAAAAAGGAGAGAAGTTCAAAAGCAATCAGCATTTTTCTTGAATAGAGAGGAGTCTCCACTTGCCCAAGAATTATTCTTTGAGTAGAAAGGAGACTCCAGTTGTCCAATAAATTTTCTCTGAGTAGAGAGAAGTCTCCACTTGTCCAATAAATATTATCTGAATAAAGAGGAGTCTACAGTTGTCCAGTGAATCTTCTGTGAGTAGAGATTCTTCAGTTGTCCAAAAAATCTTCTTTGAGTAGAAAGGAGTCTCCAGTTGTCCAAGAAATCTTCTGCGAGTAGAAAGGAGTCTCCAGTTGTCCAAGATTTTTTTATTTATTTTATTTATATATTCATTTATTTATTTATTTATTTGAGTAGAGAGGAGTCTCCAGTTGTCCAAGATTTTTTTTTTTTTTTTTTTTTTTTTTTTTGAGTACAGAGGAGTCTCCAGTTGTCCAAGAAAGCAAAGTGACCCAATTCTGCTGAATAAAACCTTCTGATTTTTACCAGAACATTTTGAGACGAACACACCGGGTAGAAGGAAGGAAGGAAGGAAGAGAAGAATGAAGCCACTAAACGGATACAGAATTTTAAGAGAAAAAAGACGATAATGGAGAAGATTGAGGTCGAATGAAATTATGGGGAATTAATCCAAACGAGGAAGAATAAGAACTTTGGAGAGAACGAAAGAGGGGGACGACTTTGCAGAAAGAAAACGGCGTCGAATCACTTTGGCCTGACGTCAGACACTCTTGCTCGGCTGATGGAGGATAAAGAGTCCGCTCTCTCTCTCTCTGTCTCTCTTTCTCTCTGCTCTCTCTGCTCTCTCTACTCTCTCTGCTCTCTCTCTCTCACTCTCTGCCTCTCTTTCTCTCTCTCTCTCTGCTCTCTCTCTCCCTCTCTTTCTGCTCTGTCTCTGCTCTCTCTCTTTCTCTCTCTGCTCTGTCTCTGCTCTCTCTCTCACTCTCTGCCTCTCTTTCTCTCTCTCTCTCTCTCTCTCTCGCTCTCTCTGCTCTCTCTCTCCCTCTCTTTCTGCTCTGTCTCTGCTCTCTCTCTCTCTCTCTGCTCTGTCTCTGCTCTCTCTCTCTCACTCTCTGCCTCTCTTTCTCTCTCTCTTTCTCCCTCTCTCTCTCTCTCTCTCTGCTCTCTCTCTCTCTCCCTCTCTTTCTGTTCTGTCTCTGCTCTCTCTCTCTCTTTCTCTCTCTGCTCTGTCTCTGCTCTCTCTCTCACTCTCTGCTTCTCTTTCTCTCTCTCTCTCTCTCTTTCTTTCTCTGCTCTGTCTCTGCTCTCTCTCCCTCTCTCTCTCTCACTCTCTCTCTCTCACTCTCTCTCTCTCTCTCTCTCTCTCTCTCTCTCTCTCTCTCTCTCTCTCTCTCTCTCTCTCTCTCTCTCTCTCTCTCTCTCTCTCTCTCTCTCTCTCTCTCTCTTCTTGTCATCGGGGGCTTTGTCCAAATCGCCCCTCCCCCCTTGACCGAAATAAACTATTTTGGGCTCGCTCTGATAATTAGATAACGATATAATAAAAAAAATAATGAAATGAAATGAAATAGAACCAAATGAAATTAAATTATTTTTTCTTCTTCTTTATATATTATTCATATTATATTTTTTGTATTACTATTTTTCGTTATATTGTCATTTAGTTATATTTTATTTCCATTTTATTTTATATCATTTTATTGTATTGTTGTCTATTTTGATTTATTTTAATTATCTAGTTATTTTATCTGTTCTGCATTTCTTTTTACTTTCATTCTGTTTTATTTTATTTTAATTTACTTTGTATTATTTTCTTATTATATTGTTATTTAACTTAATATGATTTATTCTATTTATCTATTTATTTTTTATATATATTTT
>NC_134791.1:4543652-4551152 GCF_046742065.1 Oratosquilla oratoria | reverse complement strand
AAAAGAACAACAACAAAATTATTTTGTATAGTTGCCAAAGGGAACACGGGTTGCTAAGGAAAACACTTTTATTCCGAACTAGTTTCGCCTGAGCTGCTTCTTCAGAGAAAATTACATTTCCTCCAAATAAGCCACTTTGCCACCTATCTACACTCGCCACGATGTTCACACAATAACAATAGTAGTAGTGATGTTTGTTTGTTTGTAATTAATTATTTGTCTGTTTATTATTATTTGCTTGATTTTCATTTATTATTAGTTATATGTCAATGTATTATCATTTATTATTTTGTTTACTATTTAACTATACCTATCCATTTATTTATTTTAATTTATTTTGTGTTATTTATATTATTATAATTTTTGTTTATTTATGTATCATTGTTATAATTTATTTTCGTATCCGACCTAGTTATGGACCAAAAGGTCTCCTGTCGGCATGCTCCGCCTTTGTAATCCTTTGTAAAAATGCAAACAAAATTCTCACCTGAAGACTACAGCCCTAACAGACGCCATCTTGCCGAAGAGAACTCGAAAAGGAGTTTGGAGATGACCCATGGCAGAGAGGGAGATCTGATCTCATTTATCAAGAGCATTGAAGGGATAAAAGAGACTCCAAAAGAACTTCTTCGCCCGAAGTAAGAGATACGACTTCGGTAACAGCCATAGAGCGCCTTCTGTACACTCACCCGTCTCTCTCTATCTCTCTCTCTATCTATCTATCTATCTATCTATCTATCTCTTTCTCTCTCGTTATCTCTCTCTCTCTCTCTCTCTCTCTCTCTCTCTCTCTCTCTCTCTCTCTCTCTCCACATCTCCTCCTCTTTCTCTTTCTCTCCCCACATCTCCTCTCTCTCTGTATATATACCTCTTTCTTTCTCTGTGTTTCTCTCCCCCCCTCTCTCTCTGTCCCTCTTTCTCTCTCTCTCTCTCTCTCTCTCTCTCTCTCTCTCTGTCTCTCCCATTCCTTCTCTCTCTCTGTCTCTCCCATTCCTTCTCTCTCTCTCTCTCTCTCTCTCCCATTCTTTCTCTCTCTCTCTCTCTCTCTCTCTCTCTCTCTCTCTCTCTCTCTCTCTCTCTCTCTCTCTCTCTCTCTCTCTCTCTCTCTCTCTCCCTGTCTTCCTTTCTTCCCACTTCTCTTTTTTTACTTCCTTCCTTCTATGACTTCGTCATTTCTTACACAATTAATCTTCCCCTAATCTGTGCTTCATCTCTTTCTCTCCCCCTCTCTCTCTCTCTCTCTCTCTCTCTCTCTCTCTCTCTCTCTCTCTCTCTCTCTCTCTCTCTCTCTCTCTCTCTCTCTCTCTCTCTCTCTCTCTCTCTCTCTCTCTCTCTCTCTCTCTCTCTCTCTCTCTCTGCTTATTGTTCGTCTTCCTCTTCACACGAAGGACGAAGGGTCACAGGACAGAAGCGGAGGTACAGAGAGAGAGAGAGAGAGAGAGAGAGAGAGAGAGAGAGAGAGAGAGAGAGAGAGAGAGAGAGAGAAAGGGAAAGAGAAGGTGAAAAAGAGAAAGTGAGAGATACAGAGAGAGAGGGAGGAGAGAGAGAGAGACAGATAGAGAGAGAGAGAGAGAGAGCGAGGGGGAGGAGAGAGATAGATAGAAAGAGAGAGAGAGAGGGAGGAAGGAGAGAGAATGGGGGGAGAGAAAGAGAGAGTGAATGAGACACAGAGAGAAAAATAGACACTGATGGAGGGAGAGAGAGAGAGCAGGAGAGAGAGAAAGAGAGTGAATGAGATCCAGAGAGAGAAATAGACACTGATGGAAAGAGAGAGAGAGAGAAAGAGAGAGTGAATGAGATACCGAGAGAGAAATAGAGACTGAGAGAGAGGCAGAGAGAGAAAGAGAGAACGAAAGAGAGATAAAGAGTCAAAGAGAGAGTGAAAGATTTGCTGTTCGGTTGAACAAAATGTTCTATAGATGTCCGAAGAAATGTGGAAAGTATCGTAGAATTCTCAAAAAGCTTCGTTGGTTTTGTCGATTCTGCACCCTATCCCCCCCTTTCCCCCCCTTTCCCCCCTTTCCCCCCTCTCCTCCGGGGGAGGGGGGGAGAACAGGGGATGTTTTATCGCTCTCTTCCTTGTCCATACATCTTTGTCATTCCTCTCCTGCCTCCTCCTCCTCCTCCTCCTCCTCCTCCTCCTCCTCCTCCTCCTCCTCCTCCTCCCCTTCCTCCTCCTCCTCCCCTTCCTCCTCCTCCTCCCCTTCCTCCTCCTCCTCCTCTTCCTCCTCCTCTACCTCCTCCTCCTTTGCCTCTTCCTTCTCTGCCTCTTCCTCTTTCCCCTCCTCGTCCACCTCTGCCTCTTCCTCCTCTTCTTTTCCTCTTCCTCCTGCCTCCTCCTCCTCCTCCCCTTCCTCTGCCCCCTTCTCTTTTCCCTCCCCGTCCTCCTCTGCCTCCTCCTCCTCTTCTTTTCTTCTTCTTCCTCCTGCCTCCTCCTCCTCATTATCATCCTTCTCCTCCTCCTCCTCTGCTTCCTTGTCCTCGTCCTCTTTTGCCTCCTCCTCTTTCTCCTTTTCCTCTTCCCCCTACTGCTTCCTCATCATCATCCCCCTCCTCCTCCTCCTCCTCCTCCTCCTCCTTGTCCTCCTCGTCGTCCTCGTCCTCCTCTGCCTCCTCCTCCTTCTCGTCATCCTCCGCGTCATCCTCTTCTTCCTTCTCGTCCTCTCCTTCCTCCTCCTCTTCCTTCTCCTCCTCCTCCTGGTCATCTTCTTCCTCATCGTCCTCCTCTACCTCCTCCCCTTCCTCCTCCTCCTCCTCCTCCTCCTTGTCATCTTCCTCCTCCTCTTCCTCCTCCTCCTCCTCCTTCCCCTCTTCCTCCATTTCGCTTTACCTTTCTATCTCCTTTGGTTCTTCGCTTCGTTTCATTTCATTTTAATCATTTCCGTTTTCTATTGTCTTTCGTTCTCTTCATTTCTTCTTCTTCTCCGTTTTCTATTGTCTTTGGTTCTCTTCATTTCTTCTTCTTCTCCGTTTTCTCTCTTTTTCAATTATCCTTCCTAACATTTCCCTGCCCTCTGACTTCTTTAATCTTCTCTCCTCCTCCTCCTCCTCCTCCACCTCCTCCTCCTCCACCTCCTCCTCCCCTTCCTCCTCCTCTTCTGTCCTCCTCCTCTTCTTCTCTCCTCCTCCTCTTCTCTCCTCCTCCTCTTCTCTCCTCCTCCTCTTCTCCTCCCCTTCTCTCCTCCTCCTCCTCTCTCCTCCTCTTCTCTTCTCTACTCTCCCTCCCCTTCCTCCCTCCTCCTTCTCTTCTCCTCTCCTTCTCTCCTCCTCTTCCCTCTCCCCTCCTCCTCCCCTTCTCTCGTCCTCCCCTTCTCTCCTCCTCCCCTTCTCTCCTCCTCCTACCCTTCTCTCCTCCTCTTCTCTCCTCCTCCCCTTCCTTCCTCCTTCTCTTCTCTTGTTCTCTTCTCTCTTTCTCCTCCTCCCTTTTTCTCCTCCTCCCCTCTCCTCCTCCTCTTCTCTCCTCCTCCTCCCTTTCCTCCTACCCTTCCTTCCTCCTCCTCTTCTCTCTTCCTCCTCCCCTTCTCTCCTCAACCTCTTCTCTCCTCCTTCCCTTCTCTCCTCCTCCCCTTCTCTCCTCCTTCCTTTCTCTTCTCTCCTCCTCCTCCTCTTCTCTCCTCCTCCTCTTCTCTTCTCTTCTCCTCCTCTTCTTCTCTCCTCCTCCCCTTCTCTCCTCCTCCTCCTTTTCTCTCCTCGTCCTCCTCCTCCTCTTCTCCTCCTCTTCTCTTCTCCTCCTCTTCTCTCCTCTTCTTCTCTCCTCCTCCCCTTCTCTCCTCCTCCTCCTTTTCTCTCCTCGTCCTCCTCCTCCTCTTCTCCTCCTCTTCTCTTCTCCTCCTCTTCTCTCCTCTTCTTCTCTCCTCCTCCCCTTCTCTCCTCCTCCTTTTTTCTCCTCCTCCTCCTCCTCCTCTTCTCTCCTCCTCCTCCCCTTCCCTCCTCCTCCTCCTCTTCTCTCCTCCTCCTCCTCTTCTCTCATCTGTTCCTGACCTTCCCTTCCCCTCATGTCTTGTTGTTCTCCCCTCGTATCCCTTTCTTTCCTGTCCTTTCCCCTCATTTCTCCTCTTCCACACCCTTCCCCTCTTCTCCTCTCCTCACCTCTCCTCTCCTCACCTCTCCTCTTCCCCTCACCCTTCCCCTCTTCTCCTCTCCTCACCTCACCTCTCCTCTTCCCCTCACCCTTCCCCTCTTCTCCACTCCTCACCTCACCTCTCCTCTTCCCCTCACCCTTCCCCTCTTCTCCTCTCCTCTCTTCTCCTCTTTGTCGTTTCCTTTCTTCTCTTCTCCCCTTCTCTGTCCTCCCCTCTCCCCTTCTTTCCTCTTCCCCTTCCTCCCTTCCTCCCTTCCTTTCCTCTTCTTTTCTTTAACCTTCCTCTCCTTTGCTTCCTTTTCCTTTGATTCGCTTCCTCTTCCCTTTCTGCTCCCCTTCCCTCCCCTCCCCTCCTCTTCCCTCCTCTTTCCTCCTCTTACCTCCTCTACCCTCCACTCCTCCTCCCTCCTCTTCCTTCCTCTTCCCTTCTTTCCCTCCACTTCCCTTCTCTTCCCTCCTCTTCCCTTCTCTTCCCTCCTCTTCCCTCCTCTCCCCTCGTCTCCTCTTACCTCCTCCTCCCTCCCCTCCTCCTCCCTCCTCTTCCCTCCTCTCCCCTCGTCTCCTCTTACCTCCTCCTCCCTCCCCTCCTCCTCCCTCCTCTTCCCTCCTCTCTACGCTATGGATTTGATAAAATTGATGCGTAGGATTAGCTGATACTACTGGAGTGAGGGAGAGGGAGACGGGAGGGAAGGAGGGGAAAGGGGGGAGAGGGGAAGGGAGAGAGGGGAAGGGGGGAGAGGGGAGGTAAGGGGAGAGGGGAGGAAAAGAGGGGAAGGGGGAGAGGGGAGGGAAGGGGGAGAGGGGAGGTAAGGGGAGAAGTGAGGGCAGGGGGAGAGGGGGAAGGGGGAGAGGGGAGGTAAGGGGAGAAGTGAGGGCAGGGGGAGAGGGGGAAGGGGGAGAGGGGAGGTAAGGGGAGAAGGGAGGGCAGGGGGAGAGGGGGAAGGGGGGAACGGTGTGGCTTCTATTTTCCCCTCTTTTCCCCTTTCCCTCTTTTAATTCGCACCATCACGCCTTCATTTTCTTTCTCTCCTTTTTCATTTAGCAACGCAACTCTCTCTCAACCCTCGGCGCCACAAAATGTAATAAAATCAACTGACGACAGCGGGAGAAACTATTTCAACCCCTGGCGACACAAAGTATAATAAAACAAAATGACGACAGTAAGAGGAGGAGGAGGAGGAGGAGGAGGCAGGGGGAAGAAGAGGAAAAGAAGAGGAGGAGGGGGAGGCAGAGGAGGACGAGGAGGGGAAAGAGGAAGGGGCAGAGAAGGAAGTGGCAAAGGAGGAGGAGGCAGAGGAGGAGGAGGAGGAGGAGGAGGAGGAGGAGGAGGCAGGAGAGGCGCCACAAAATATAATATAATCAACTGACGACAGTGTGAGAAACTATTATAACCTCTGGCGCCACAGAATGTAATAAAATCAACTGACGACAGCGGAAGCAACTCCCTTTAGACCCCTGGCGTCACAGAATTTAATCAAATGAACTAGCGACAACGGGAGGAACTCTATTTCAATCCCTGGCGCCACAAAATTTAATCAAATCAACTGACGACAGCGGGAGCAATTCTATTTCCAACCTTTGGCGCCACAGAATATAATCAAATCAACTGACGATAACGGGAGAAACCCTATTTCAACTTCTGGCGCCACAAAATATAATAAAATCAACTGACGACAACGGGAGCAACTTTCTCTCAACCCCTGGCGCCACAAATTAATAAAATCAACTGACGACAGCGGGAGCAGCTCTCTTTCAACCTCTGGCGACACAGAATTTAATCAAATGAACTGGCGACAGCGTGAGGAACTTTTTTTCAACCCGTGGCGCCACAAAATGTAATAAAATCAACTGACGACAGTAAGAAAAACTTTACCCCAATAACAACAACAGTAGCAACGACAATAACAGTAGAACAATAAAAACAGTAGCAACAACTACAACAGTAGCAACAATAACAACAACAGTCGTAACAGCAACAATAACAACAATAACAACAACAGTAGTAACAACAATAACAACAGCTGGCAACAAAAACAATAGTAGCAATAACAACAAAAACAGTAGCAACAACAATAACAAGAACATTAGCAACAACAACAGTAGCAACAACAATAACAACGACATTGGCAACAACAACAACAGCAGCAACAACAATAATAACAACAGTAGCAACAACAATAACAACAGTAACAACAACAACAATAGAAACAATGATAACAACAGTAGCAACAACAATAACAACAACAGTAACAACAACAATAACACTAACAACAACAACCCTAGGAACAACAACAGTAGCAATAACAACAACAAAACTCTGGAATGTCATGACATGAGACGATCTGACCAATTAGTAAACAGGGTATTTGGAGTCACACGGCAGAGTACGATAAGACTTTTATGATCGATCACGGGCGATCACGCTGTCATGCAAGACTTTCATGGTCGATCACGGTCGATCACGCTGCCACACTGACGACGAGGGAAACAAACGACCCAAGAAGAAGAAAGAGTAATTGATGGAATAGTTCGTTCAGTGTCTCATGGTGTACGTTCGATGGGTCTCTCTCCCTCACCCCCACCCTCTCTCTCTCTCTCTATCTATCTATCTATCTATCTATCTATCTATCTCGTGGGCGGGGAGTTGGGTGCGTGTGTGCGTGTAAAGTCACAGCATTACCCATAGACCGGTCATGTATGTGCTCTGAGCTCTCTTCCGGGAGGGAAATAGCTGTCGATCCAAGACCATGGTGAATCTCACACACACACACACACACACACACACACACACACACACACACACACACACACACACACACACACACACACACACACACACACACACGTACACTCATATACACACTTGTACATACATACAGAGCGAATATGTACACATTATTGACCAAACTCGCCGACCTTAACGTACGGACTTTTATTTATTTATTTATTTATCTATTTATTTATTTATTATTATTATTATTATTTTTTTTTTTTAATGTCGGACGAATGTCGTCTAGGAAACTCTCAAGGATATTTTTTCCCTCTTCCGACCTCCCTGTTACCGAGGGTGCCACGGGACGAATAAAATCGCCTGGCGGCGGAAGTAATAGGGGGGAAAGGGCCACCCGGCACGTAAGAGGTTGAAACAGAAATTTCGTTTTTTGTTTTGACTCAAAAGAAGAAGAAGGAGAAGAGGTGTGCGTGTGCGTAAATGGATTTCGAAAAAAAAAGGCGAGGTGCGTAGTCAAGGACAAAAGAAAAAAGAAAAGAGAGAGAGAGAGAAAGAGAGGAGGGAGGAGGAGGATAGAAGAAGAGTAATTGACTAAACACGACAAAACGAAGTAAAGAAGGACAGACACAGGGAGAGAATAAGAGAAAGAGTTTTTGAGTGAGGGAGGAAAAGAGAAAGAGAGAAAGTG
>NC_134791.1:4533652-4538652 GCF_046742065.1 Oratosquilla oratoria | reverse complement strand
TTAAGAAAAGATTAGATTTGTTTTTCTTTCTCCACTTAAAAGGATTTAATTGATCACAGCTATGTACAGAAATCGGCTAGAGAAATCGTTAGCAATATTTATGGATACAGTAATTTGGGCAAAAGCCCTTGGTAATAGATAACACATCTTGTGTAACTACCCTGGGCTGTTTACAAAAGCAGAATATACATAACGATTGCTGAAAAGGAACATTATTTACATAATGAATATATATATATATATATATATATATATATATATATATATATATATATATATGTTGGTACATTGTGACAAGTTGATGAAGGTGGAAAAAGAAGTCACGGGTCTAGTTCCGAGTTCTTGAGTTTATTCCTGACCGTATTCGCTCTATGCTTCTTCAGAGGAAGAAGCATAGAGCGAAACCGGTCAGGAATAACTCAGGAACTCGGAACTAAACCCGTGACTTTTTTTTTCCACCTTCACCAACATATATATATATATATATATATATATGTATATATATATATATATATATATATATATAAATATATGAGAAATTCTCTCGTGAACAGCGACATCAATCAGACAATCTCCGTGACAGTGGCGCACGGGACTCGAACCCGCTGCGGGGTGTCTTGGAAGTCTAGTTCCAAGTGCAGCGGGTTCGAATCCCGTGCGCCACTGTCAAGGAGATTGTCTGAAATATATATATATATATATATATATATATATATATATATATATATATATATATATATATATATATGTTGCTACATGTGAAGGGGTGACTTTAACAAACCCTACCATACAAGGCTCTCGATTGCTACAACTGCTTAACCCCAATCAATAGACTCCTTACTCGCCTTCATCATCCTTATTTTAAGGAAGAAAGGTGAAGGAAGGAAGGATCTCGTTAGACCTCACCTCAGGAGACTTCACCAGCGTTTCTGTCTCCTCCTCAGGATTCGGGATTTACAAAGGATTACAGAGGCGGAGCATGCCGACAGGAGACCTTTTGGTCCATATGAAGGTCGGATGCGAAAATCCGAGAATTTTTTTTAATAATGATAAATAGATAAATTAATAAATAAAAACTATGATAACGTAAATAATGATAAATAAAATAAATGCGTAGGTGACCCTTCCCATACCTGAAGGCGGCCACGCGGGTGACACATTGTCCGGCCCCGCCGTTATGACTTGTTGTTGGCGACAGCAAAGTCTCCCTTATTATCAGTCATTTGACTCAAAAGGTTGGGAGAATATTTCAACCAGCCAGGGGGAGATGGTGGTCGTTATACACAGCTCTATCTATCGGCAGGTGATTTTATTAAGCTAACTTTGCCCATCATCTGGTCAGGGCTGGATTCGCAGTAATGGATTTAAACTGGACAAATTTTAGAATTAAGAAGGAAATAGGCAAGAATTGGTTTACTAACTAATAATAAATGAAAATCAAGCATATGATAAACAGACAACTAATAACAAACAAATAAACAAATAATATTTTTAAATTGTTTGTTTGTTATTGTTTGTCTGTTTATTATTTGCTTGATTTTAATTTATCATTAGTTATCTGTTAATTTATTATTATTCACTATTTCCCTGTTTGTTTATTCAACTATAAATTTGCATTTATTTATTTTATTTATCATTATTTATATTATTATAATTTTTATTTGTTTTTGTTTTTTATTTATCATTATAAAAAAAATCGCATCCGACCTAGTTATGGACCAAAAGGTCTCCTGTCGGCATGCTCCACCTTTGTATTCCTTTGGTCACCGAATGGAGCAGACTTAGTAACCATGTAGTTAGTGAGCGCTGAAAATATCGGTTGTTTTAAGAAACGGTTAGACAACTTTATGGATGGGGATGACAGGTGGTCACGGACATGGAACTGCCTAGTGTAGGCCTCATGGTCTCTTGCAGTCTCCTTCATTCTTATGATCAGTTGTTTTAAGAAACGGTTAAACAACTTTATGGATGGGGATGATAGGTGGTTATGGGTATGGAACTGCCTAGTGTAGGCCTCATGGTCTCTTGCAGTCTCCTTCATTCTTATGATCAGTTGTTTTAAGAAACGGTTAAACAACTTTATGGATGGGGATGATAGGTGGTTATGGGTATGGAACTGCCTAGTGTAGGCCTTATGGTTTCTCGTCATCTCCTTCATTCTTGTGTGGCCGCATCCGGCGTCGCCGCCTAGTGTGACACCGTCAGACCCGGACCTTCCTTTCGACAGCGTGATCCCAAGGATGGAAGCGCTGGTGAAGGGGTCGATATTAATCCTGTTTGTCTATTGACGTGCTTGCTTTGGCCAGACGATTTTATTCAGTTTTGAGTTGGTCACTGTCGGGAGGCTGTGTTCACAGGTTCAATTGTCATCTTTATTTCATATTGTTATTTGATCATTTTTTCAATACACGTGTGTATTTTCTTATTCTGTTTCTAATTTCATTGCGTGTATTTCGTTTCATCTTATTTTTCATTTTGTTTTTTCTTTTTTATCTTATATATATATATATATATATATATATATATATATATATATATATACTGTATATATATACTGTATATATATATACATATATATATATATATATATATATATATATATATGAAGTGGGTGGTATTAGGATAGACTGGAGTCTTATTCGGAGTTTTGTTCTTGAATAGTTTCGCTACAAAAAAAAAATTCAAGCTTGTAGCGAAACTGGTCAAGAATAAAACTTGTCTAAATGTCTCAACAATATATATATATATATATATATATATATATATATATATATATATATATATTTGTTTGTGTGTGTGTGTGTGTGTGTGTGTGTGTGTGTGTGTGTGTGTGTGTGTGTGTGTGTGTGTGTGTTGAATGAAAATACTGACAGATTTTTTTAATGATGGTGGAGAAAGAAATGAGGAAATATTAGGAGAATTTATTGCTGACTATTTCGATCTCGCAATGTCTTTATCAAAACTCACAACATTTGGTCACAATCGGACAAAATATACACACACTGCCTTCATCTCTCGGGCCATATAAGAACATAAGAATAAAGGAGACTGCAAGAGACCATAGGGCCTACACTAGACAGCTCCATAAACCTAGGAGAGCTTAATGCACAAGTTTTTTTTTTCTAAAATTGTTATATGACAATTACGTTTTGACAGACATACGAATCCTTCTCTGTTATTAATGTCTTCACTGATATTAATATGAGCAGCTTCAATTGTTGAAAAGAACAATTGAAGCTGCTTATATTAATATCACTGAAAACATAAATAATAGAGAAGGCTTCGTGTGCCTGGCAAAACCATGTAATAATTTTAGAAAATAATAAAAGTTGTGCATTAACCTCTCCCAGGTAGCCCGAGAGATAAAGGCAGTGTGCGTATATTTTGTCAGATTGTGAACAAATGTTGTTAGCTTTGATAAAGACACTTTGAGGTAGAAACGTCAGCAATAAATTCTCCTATTTCCTCTTTTTTTTTTCTCCACCATCATTAACATATATATATATATATATATATATATATATATATATATATATATATGTATGTATGTATGTATATATATACCATTGGTCTAGTCACTCGGCACTGGTAATGTTGTCCTCGCCGCATGAGGTTCGAGTCCTCGGGCGTACTACATTTCAATTTCTGCATGCGCCTGATGGCTTAGAATTAAAGTGGATTGTGATTGATAAAATATATATAAATATATATATATATATGTATATATACTGCATATATATATATATATATATATATATATATATATATATATATATATATATATATATATATATATATATATATTACACATTTACTTATTTATTTTGGTGTACCCCTAAGCCTTCTTCAACTTTCATGTCCCCGGTATGGTGACTGTAATCCTTTCTCTAAAGTATCAAAACTTTTTTTTTTTTTTTTTTTTTTTTAAGATTTTACGACGACCCTCCTAACCTTTCTCGTTTTGCCTCATCTGCATACGGAATGGCACCTCCTTCGCTCGGTGTCCGAGGGGCAACACCATCACCATCACCATCAACACCGCCACCCCTACCACCATCACTTCCATCAACACCCCCAACACCACCACCATCAATCCCACCACCACCACCTACACCACCGATCCCTGTATCCACCATTAGACCCATCACCACCATCAACACCACCACCAACACCACCAACCCTACCACCATCACCATTATCACCACTATCACCACTATCACCACCTACACCATCACCTTTGACCACGCCACCACCAATACCCCCATCAACACCACCACCAACACCACCAACCCTACCACCATCACCACCATCATCACTATCACCTACACCACCGACCCCCGCCACCACCAATACCTCCATATCTACCACCCCTACCACCATCACCACCACCTGTAACACTATCAATACCACCACCACTACCACCACAACGACCACCACCACAACCACCACTGTATCGTTCACTAGGTACGGGGTACTGGTTTGTGTAAATTCGTATTAAGTTTATACCCTTTTATTCAAAGCTTTCAGGTTTTCCAGTTATGGTATATACACTGTCAACTGTTAAACAGAACGATACAATATTGGTTACATACATAACTGTTTATCACACCACTTCTTGTTGCACAACACCCGTCATCGTCCCAACTGGTGCTCTCGGCCACGCTACCCTGGTGGTCATTGGCCGGAAGTGACAATCTCAGCACTTTCTTGTGTTGGGTTTAGTCTTTAGTCTTTACATTAATTTCGAGAAGGTCCGTTGTCTCACATGGGTGGTGCAACTGCATTGATTATGTATTGTTGTCTATTATCATACATGTTAATTATATATCCAGGGGAGGATCGTTAGTATACGTAATTTGTGTTTTGTGTTTGTTTGGTTACTCGGATGTTCATGTGCGTTCGTATGTCTGTTTGGTGGTCGAGTTGTTGTTGCAAAGCCAATGGTGCTGACTCGACTAAGGGCCGGACGTTGAGTGAGTGAGTGAGGGAGTGAGTGAGCG
>NC_134791.1:4528652-4531152 GCF_046742065.1 Oratosquilla oratoria | reverse complement strand
GTACGAAAGGGGTCAGGCAGGTAGAGGGAACGTACAGGAAAATATATTGATGGATTATGGTAATTTTGTAAGGCATTATATGTGTATGTATATATAATATATATATATATATATATATATATATATGTGTGTGTGTGTGTGTGTGTGTGTGTATATATGTATGTATATATATATATATATATATATATATATATATATATATATATATATTGTCATGGGCTTGCTTGGTTTGGCCGGAGTTGATGGAAAGTATGGAACTAATTTCGAGTCTAGGGGTAAGTCGAGTTCCAGTTCAGGACCAAGACCGTAACAATAAAGTGGAACGTATAGAGAATATAGTTAGATTAAGGTACGTTACGAGGAAAAGCTCTATTTGAGACTGGTTGTAAGCAAGATTATAATAGAGGTAAGACAGAAGTCTGCACGAAACTTAAGTAAACTATATTGACAATAAGAAAATAAAATAAAGCATTACTGTTTTACATTTACAAGCATACACTCACAATACACCGAGAAATAACATAAAACATACATAATACAAATACTATAAACAAAACAGTCCAAGTTAATGGTTTACACTAAATACTCGTAAAGATGCGGTGTACCGATATTACAGCGACGAAGGGTTGAGATCAGAAAGGTGAAGGCCACACGGTGGGGGGGGAGTAGGTAAAAGAGAGTGCCGGCTGAAGGCCGGTCCCCTTTATATAGTCGAGGGAGGCATGGCTAATTGTTTCATGGTCAAGTTTCGAACCTAAACGTATGAGAGGCGTTGATGGTGATGAGCCGAATTCAAAACTTCGTTAGTAGCAGGGGGGAGATTTGAAAGTCATCCGATTCACTGGTGGCTATAACTATATATATATATATATATATATATATATATATATATATAGTATACACATATACATATATCTATACAAGTGTGTGCTGTGAGTGACGTGCGTGTGTGTGTGTATGAAATAAAGAAAAGAGAGCGAGAAAGAGAAGGAGAGAGTTGTTTGGGGGAAAAGGAAGGAATAGCATTTCTCGTATTTGAAATTGTCCTTTTTAACATGCGTGGGAGGTTCCCCCACTTCTCTCACCTCCTCCCACCCCCTCCCCCTCCTCTCACCTCCTCTCCCTCCTCCCCCCTCCTCCCATCTCCTTCCCTCCTCCCCCTCCTCCCACCTCCTCCCCCTGCGTGGTCGGAAGCTCAGTAACTGGAGAAGCCCCCTTCCTCCTCCTCCCCCTCCCCCCTCCCCCCCGTTGCAACAATGGCGCCGCCTTGACGGAGACTTTTTGTACTAGTCTTCATGCTTCTGCTTCTGCTTCTTCGGGCCTTGCAACCTCCTCCTCCTCCTCCTCCTTCGCCTCCTACGCCTCCGCCTCTTCTACCTCCTCCTCCGCATCCTCCTCTTCTGCACATTTTTGCTTCTCCTTTCCTCCTCTTCCTCCTCCTTCTCCTCCTTTTCCTACTCCTCCTCCTCCTCCTTCTCCTCCTTTTCCTACTCCTCCTCCTCCTCCGCTTCCTCCTCCTACTTCTCCTTTACCTCCTCCTCTTCCACTTCCTCTTCCTCCTACTTCCCCGCCTCCTCCTCCTCCTCCTCCTTCTCTTTCTCCTTCCCCTCCTCCTCCTCCTATACTTCTTATCTTCCTTCTCCTCCTTCTCCGCCTCCTCCTTCTCGTCTTCCGCGTCATTTCCCCCCTCCACTTACTTCTTCTTCTCCTCCTCCTATTCCTCCTCCTATTCCTCCTCCTCTTCCTCCGCCTGTCCCTCCTACTCTTCCTTCTTCTGCTTCTCCTGTCCTTTCTCCTCTTCCTCCTCCTTCTGCTCCTCCTCCTCCTCCTTCTCATATACTTCTTCCTATTCCTTCTCCTTTTCCTCCTCTTCCTCCTTCTCCTCCTTCTCCTTTTCTTTCTTCTCCTTCTCCTTTTCCTCATTTCTTCTTTCACTTCTGTTTCTTCTCCTCCTCCTCGTTTTCCTCCTCCTCTTCTTCGTTTTCCTCCTCCTCCTCTTCGTTTTCCTCCTCCTCCCCGTTTTCCTCCTCCTCCTCCTCCTCCTCTCCTCCTCCTCTTCAACGTTATGGTATGGAAGAAGGTTATTAACTACCTTGGTACAGTCTCACTTTTACCTAGACGAATAAAATCGCCTGGCGGCAGCTGGAATAAAGAGCCAAAATAAAAAAAAACTCCGAGAAGATTTCACACTTTCAACAGGTTTGACCCTTTTTTTTTTTTTTTTTTTTTTTTGGCAGGGGTTGCCAACCACCGCCGGAATTTATAAACATTTGGTGGTTTTTTTTTTTTTTTTTTTTTTTTTTTTTTTTTTTTTTTTTTTCTTTTTTTTTTTTTTTTTGCCAAGGCTTGCTAACGACGGCCGGAGTTGATGAAGTGGGACCCTGTAAAAGGCCCTGAGTCGGACAAGAACCGGACATCCGGGGCTGTTCCGGACGCTTATCGGGCTGGAAACACGTTTTTTTTTTTTTTTTTTTTTTTTTTTCTGTCAGGCGTCCGGACC
>NC_134791.1:4501152-4521152 GCF_046742065.1 Oratosquilla oratoria | reverse complement strand
CCTTCTCTTTCTTCTCAAGCTTCTTCTCCTTCTCCACTTTCTCCTCCTCCTCCTCCTCCTCCTCCTCCTCCTCCTCCTCCTATTCTACCTAATCCTCGTCCTCCACTACCATCTCCTTCTTCTCAAGCTTCTCCTCCTTCTCCACCTCCTCCTCCTCCTTCTCCTCCTCCTCCTCTACCTCCTATTCGTTCTCCACCTCCTTCTCTTTGTTCTCAAGCTTCTTCTTATCTTTCTCCACCTCCTCTTCCTTCTCCTTCTCCTCCTTCTCTACCTCCTCCTCCTCCTCCTCCTTACCTCCTCCTTACCTCCTCCTTACCTCCTCCTGGTTCTCTACCAACTTATTTCTTCTCAAGCTCCGCCCCCTCCATCTCTTCCTCCTCCTTCTCCTCCACCTCTTCCTCCTCCTCCTCCTCCTCTTCACCCTTATCTTCCCCGTTTTTCTCTTCCTCCTCCTCCTCCTCCTCCTCCTCTTTCTCCTTCTCCACCTGCTGTTTCTTCTTTACCTCCTCCTCCTCGCCCTTATCTTCCCCGTTTTTCTCCTCCTCCTCCTCCTCCTCCTCCTCTTCTGAGGTCTTCCCTCTTTCCTCCTTCCTCCAGATCTGGCTTAGCGTAATCCTCTTGCCTGAGGCCGCCTTCCACCTCCAGCCCCTTCGGCGGCGGCGGCGGTGGTGGTGGCGGTGGCTGTTGTTGCCAGGTGGCTGTGAGAGAGGGAGGGGGTGGGGGACAGGTGACTTTACCTATAAAAGGACAAAGGGTTCTCCAAAGAACTTAACAGAAATCACCCGACAGCAGACATAAAAATGTTAAGATGTTCTGTTCCTCATAGAGCAGCGTTTCTCAAACCTTTCCAGACCCTAAGGCAGCGTTTCCCAAACCTTTCCAGACCCTAAGGCAGCGTTTCCCAAACCTTTCCAGACCCTAAGGCAGCGTTTCCCAAACCTTTCCAGATCCTAAGGCAGAGTTTCCCAAACCTTTCCAGACCCTAGGACAGCGTTTCCCAAGTTTCCAGACCCTAAGACAGCGTTTCCCAAACCTTTCCAGACCCTAAGGCAGCGTTTCCTTAACCTTTCCAGACCCTAAGACAGAGTTTCCCAAACCTTTCCAGACCCTAGGGCAGCGTTTCCCAAGTTTCCAGACCCTAAGGCAGAGTTTCGCAAACCTTTCCAGACCCTAAGGCAGCGTTTCCTTAACCTTTCCAGACCCTAAGAGAGCGTTTCGCAAACCTTTCCAGACCCTAAGGCAGCGTTTCCCATACCTTTCCAGACCCTAAGGCAGAGTTTCCCAAACCTTTCCAGACCCTAAGGCAGCGTTTCGCAAACCTTTCCAGACCCTAAGGCAGCGTTTCCCAAACCTTTCCAGACCCTAAGGCAGCGTTTCCCAAACCTTTCCAGACCCTAAGGCAGAGTTTCGCAAACCTTTCCAGACCCTAAGGCAGCGTTTCCCAAACCTTTCCAGATCCTAGGGCAGCGTTCCCCAAACCTTTTCAGACCCTAAGACAGCGTTTTCCAAACCTTTTCAGACCCTAAGACAGCGTTTTCCAAACCTTTCCAGATCCTAAGGCAGCGTTTCCCAAGCCTTTCCAGACCCTAAGGCAGAGCTTCCCAAACCTTTCCAGACCCTAAGGCAACGTTTCCCAAACATTTCCAGACCATAGCACCCTCTGTTGTCATGTTTAAGCAGTTCAGCACCCCTATCTTGTTATTAGAAGGACAGAAGAAAGTGAAGTGTACTGCTTGATGATTTATTTTCGTGATTCTTTAGAACTGAAACAAATTGACACTATTGTTTGTAGAAGAAATAAGAACACCCTAGAAAAATAAAATAGCATGGAAAAGGTCAAATATGCACAACTAGGTAATCAATGATACGTATATCAATGTGGTTTTTGTGTGCATCACTTCCTAGCACCTACAGGGGGTGCTAGCACCTCAGGTTGCAAAACGCTGCCCTAAGGGCACTACCTAACTTCAGGTCTAAGAAGTCCAGCACCCCTAACTCATATCTTATTACTAGAAGGATAAAGGCTGAGAGGGTTAGGGTGTCATTACTAATGGCGAAGGTCGAGGGGATGGCAGTTCGAATCCTGCCACCGGGGAAGTTGGACCAAGGGCATGGTTCATTAAATTCCATGCTACAAAGTCTTCTGTAAGGGGCTCCGTCCTAGACTTCTGATAAGGGGATTTTGTGGCGTTAAACTATATCAAATGTATGTATCGCTTTTCAGAACCCCCTAGAATTTATTTCATAACCTTTAGGGGGTACTAGCATCCTAATTAGGGAAACTCTGCCATCATAGCTGGATGGGGGTCAGTGGAGGAGGGAGGAGGGGGAGGGAGGGAGGGAAAAGAAGATGTGGTTGGTTGCTGGTGGCGCCCCGTTGCATTACAAACACCCTTTAACAAGAGTGACGCAAACAAGGTCATCATATTAAGACAACAGGTCAGGACTCGCAGTATTGGATTTATACTGGACAAATTTAGATTTAAGAAGGAAATAGGCAAGAATTGGTTTACTAATAGGGTGGTCAACGAATGGAATAGACTTAGTAACTGTGTAGTAGACGCTGAAACTATCAGTTGTTTTATGAAACGGTTAGACAACTTTATGGATGGGTATGACAGGTGGTAATGGACATGGAACTACCTAGTGTAGGCCTAATGGTCTCTTTCAGTCTCTTTTATCCTTATGTTCTTAAATTAATTTATTTCCATCTGCGATTCTGTGGTTCCTTGTGGATTCCTCTGGATTACAAAGGTGGAGCATGCCGACAGGAGACCTTTTGGTCCATAACTAGGTCGGATGCGAAAAAAATATAGTAATGATAAATAAAATAAATAAATAAATGCATAAGTATAGTTAAGTAATAAAGAAACAGGTAAATAGTAAATAATAATAAATTGACAGATAAATAATAATAAATGAAAATCAATCAAATAATAAACAAACAGACAAATAATAACAAACAAATAAACAAATAATATCATCTGTTCTTTTCAATTCCTTTGTATACGTGTGAATTTATTTGCATAATTTCACGTTTCTTTGCATGTCTGAGCATTTGTGTGTGCGTGCATACATTTCCTTGGATTTGTATACATTTCTTGACATTTTCACATTCCGTGGTTATAAGCTTTTGTTTGTAGTCCTGTGTATTTCTTTGCATTTCTTTGAATTTGTGAATATTCCCCACCAATTATTTATTTCTTTAATTCTTTTGCTTCCTTATTATCATTATCTTTGCATTCATATTAATTTTTGTCTGACATTATTTTTTATATTCTTATTTTTGTGTTTAATTGCATTCTTTTGTGTGATATTAATTTGTTGTCTTTTTTTCCTCTTTTTTTTCTTGCTTTCCTTCGTATTGTTTTGTGGTTCTTGGCGCGCGCGCACACACACACACACACACACACACACACACACACACACACACACACATATATATATATATATATATATATATATATATAAATATATATATAAATATATATATATATATATATATATATATATATATATATATGAGCTTCCGGGAGGGAAATAGCTGTCGATCACGAGTCCAACACGTGATCCAAGACCATGGTGAATCACAAAACACACACACATTCGTACACACATACACGTACGCACACACACACACACACACACACACACACACACACACACACACACACACACACACACACACACACACACACACACACACAAAAGAAGAAGAAGAAGAAGTGGGGCGCTTCCAAGCAGTCTGGGTTCGGAAGTGTCTGCGCCTCCGGTTCTCATGACCAGAAAGACTGAGAGTTCCGGAGATTTGGACGGACCTTCACCAGACCCCCTCCTCCCTCCTCCTCCCTCCTCCCCCGCCCTCCCTCCCCCTCCCTCCAAGCTAATACACTTGTCAGTTGTTAGCCATAATAAAGCCTAACGAGGGTGGCCATTGGGAGGGTTAACAAATCCCAGCACGAAATTTCGAGTTTCGAAAAGGACTCTGTGTCTCATTGCATCGCCTTTGATCCGAACGGTGTGGTTGGAGCAAGGGATGGCATTTCATCAACGAGGTGCAAATATGAGATGAAGGACGAATAGGAATTGGATCTGGGTGGGATGGGTGTAGGATGGGCGGGTGCATATTGGGTGTCCCTCCTTATAAGGGGAAGAGGATTTTTGGGATGTATATAGATTTTTTTTTTTTTTTTTTTTTTTTTTTTTTTTTGTGGTGGTGGTGGTGGTGGTGCCGGGTAACCACGCACATTGGCTCATCGCTGAGTGACAGAATGATGAATGCCATTTTAACGATGCTTCTTTTTTTCTTTTTTCTTTTTTTTTATAGTTTCGACAAAAGATGGAAACGACGCAACACAAAGTACCGGTCACAAGGTTCGAGTCCCGCACGGATTCCTGTTTCTGTTCTTGCCTCATATTTTAATGTCATCTTCACTTTTACTCCAACTCCGATAATGTCAATCATCTCGATATTTTTTTGGATTAGATAAAATGAAGGAGAAATTTTTATTTTCCAAAAGTAATGCCTCCTATGTTCTTTATTCAGCACCAAACAATCCAGGAGATTATTTATGGTATTGTTATGATGACTAAGCCTTCGTGCTTATAACCTGAATTGTTCAGTTATATTATTATTATTATTATTATTATTATTATTTTGTTTATTTATCATTATTATATTTTTTTCGCATCCGACCTAGTTATGGACCAAAAGGTCTCCTGTCGGCATGCTCCTCCTTTGTAATCCTTTGCAATCCTTTGTAAGCTGTCTGTTTCAGATATTGACGGTATGACAGTTTAATAGAGTAACCATTGTTACAGATGTGCGTCAGAGGCAGAGATGCGTTATTGAGTTCATCCATGCAGAAGTGGAACCAGTTGACATTCAACGGCGTTTGGTGAATGTTTACGGAGCCGAGTCAGTTGATGTCAACATGGTTAGGAGACGGTCTCGTCGATACCGGATTGGCGACAGAGATGTGAGTGACAAATTGCGCTCCGGACGACCATTCACAGACCTTTGCTCATCGCTGGAGTAGAAAGTGCATTGAGAAGGAACATGATTTCGTAGAGAAATAAATTCTGAATCTAAAATGTCCACTCATGCTGATGCTACCACTCCCCTCTTTGCAACTCTTCAACTTTTTGACTTACGAATAAAAAAATAAGAGGAATTGATTTTAGAACTATCCTAGGATATGCAAATTGTTCCTTAATCCTGTACGCACAAATTATTTTTGTCGCTTAACATCTAACCTAAAATTAACTTCTTTAAAAAGATTATATCCTAGTAAATGAAAATATTACCTGAATCGATTGTTGTTTTATATAAAAAGATTTATTAATACGGCTTAAAGCCAGAATGATAGTTACAAGTCGAACACTGTGTTTGGTTAACTAAGAGGAGCTTAATCCATTGACCCTCGATGGTTTTCCTTAAGTGCACAATCGCAAGCAGCTAAGAGCCTCCCGCCGTGTCCTTCCTCCCCTTTCCTCCCGCGCCCCTCAGTGACGGACCTGTCTCTCTCTCTCTCTCTCTCTCTCTCTGTCTGTCTTTCTTTACCTCTCTATCTTTCTCTCTCTCTCTCTCTGTTTCTTTTACTCTACCTCACTATCTCTTTCCCTCTCTCTCTTTCTGTCTCTCTCTCTCTCTCTCTCTCTCTCTCTCTCTCTCTGTCTTTCTTTCTCTACCTCTCTATTTTTATATTTCTCCCTCTCCCCCCCCCTCTCTCTCTCTCTCTCTCTCTCTCTCTCTCTCTCTCTCTCTCTCTCTCTCTCTCTCTCTCTCTCTCTCTCTCTCTCTCTCTCTCCCTCTATCTCTATCTCTCTGTCTGTCTGTCTCTTTTTCTCTACCTCTCTATCTCCCTCCCTCTCTCTCTCTCTCTCTCTCTCTCTCTCTCTATATATATATATATATATATATATATATATATATATATATATATATATATATCCCTCTCTATCTCTCTCTCTCTCTCTCTCCTTTCTCTCTTATCCTCACTGCTTCTCCTCATTCTATCAACCTATTCATTTACCTGTCTCTGTCTCTCTCCCTTTACATCTCCCTCCCCCTCTCCCCGTCTCCATATCTGTTTTTGTCTTTGTCCGCAACAAATAGTCCGGAGCGAACTCATATTCATGTCCCGCAGTGACCGTAAAGCTTATCTTTATAAGAGTGGATGGCAACAGAATCTGAAACTGACATAAACACACACATGTACATACGAACACAAATACACATACACGCGCGTGCACACGAACACACAAACACACATACGCACGTACACGAACACATACATACATACACATACACACACACATACGCACACACACACACACACACACACACACACACACACACACACACACACACACACACACATACGCACGCACACGTATATAAACACGCGCACGCGTATATACATTATATACATACACATGCATATATGTGTATGTCTGTGTGTGTGTGTGTGTGTGTGTGTGTGTGTGTGTACGTGTGTAGGTGTGTGTACGTGTAAAGAAGGTGGGATCTTTAGCTTGGCTACAAGATTGAAAAAAAAAAGATTAATGTGCAGGATCAGTGGCGGATCACGGGGCCCAAAAAAGGCCAAAAAAAGGACAAAGAGAGGAAAGGATATGGAGAGAAAGGCGGGATTTTGGCGGAAAACGCGGCTGAAAAAAGGACAGTGAGGTCTTAGGAACAAGGCGGATGAGGGAAAAGATAACAAAGGTGCGTGAAGGGATCGGACAAAGGAAGACGGGGAGGGGCTCACGCCGGGAGGCGCTACGCTGCGCCATGTCGGGGTCTTTATTACCTGACCGGTTTCGCTTTGTGATTCTCCTTCAGAGGAGGAATGATGCCGATTCCTCTGAGGAAGCTCAAAGCGAAACTGGTCAGGAATAAACTCGGACCTAAATCCGTGTTTTTTTCCACCTTTCTCGAACATACATACATGTATATATATATATATATATATATATATATATATATATATATACATATATATATACATATATATACATATAATATATATATGTATATATATATACATATATATACATATACATATATATTCGTGAAGCGTGGCAGGAGATTCTCTTTTAAGCATATTCTGTTGAAAACGACAGCAAATTCATTAGAAATTAGACTACTGTGATATAAGTTACCAATGTCAATTGGAAATTTGCTTCTTCCCCTCTCATTTCCCCAGAAATCTACTTTCCGAAAGCTAGAAAGCTTAAGAAAGAAATTAATTTCTAATGAATTTGCTGTCGTTTTCAACAGAATATACATATATATATATATATATATATATATATATATATATATATATATATATATACAAGGTATATACATATATATACATATGTGTGTGCGGGTATTTACCTAGTTTTATCTTACGGGAAGGAGAGCTATGCTCATAGGGTCCCGTTGTATGTGTGTATGTGTGTGTGTGTGTGTGTGTTTGTGTGTGTGTGTGTGTGTGTGTGTGTGTGTGTGTGTGTGTGTGTGTGTGACTCACCACGTTCTTAAATCACGTGCCGGATTCGTGACCGACGGTGTTTACCCATCTGTACATCAGAATTGTGTGTATATATGTGTACGTTTGCGTGTGTGCGTATGAGTGTGTGTACACGTTAAGTGCGCCAACATGCATGCATGTTCATGAATAATCCTATACGCTAACAATATAAAATGTTTATGTGTTTAAATTAATATTTCGTGTAAGGATGCATAATTATTGTGAGCTCACGTCCTTGCTGGCTTCCGGTACCAGAGCCTCATCAGAGAGCCGTCACTCAAGAAAAAAAAAAAAAAAAAAAAAAAAAAAAAAAAAAAAAAAAATGGGCTGAAGTGGTTGCCTGCTGCAATGAGCGAACAATTGAGGAACGTTCGCCAAATGCTGCTTGCTTGCTTAATTCGGCCAAGTGCCCATACGCGTTCAAGTTAGGGGTAAAAGCGAAATAAGAATAAAAGAAAAAAAAAAAGTGACTAGAATAAAGCAGACTGTTCACAAAATAAAAGGATTTGATTTTCTTTCTCTCTCTCTCTCTCTCTCTCTCTCTCTGGACTATTTCGTTTATCAAAGGGGTTAGCCCGCTTGCCTGCCTGCTGCTTCGTTAAAGATAAGAACAAAGACCTAAGTCTTTCATTAGTCTTGCATTTGAAGGATAGAGACTTGCTCCAGTCCCTGGAGTCTCTGTTGAGGTTCCGGGTGAGTCTTCAGCCCGTTGAGAGACTTCAGTCTTCAAAAGAACCGTCCAAAAGCAAAGCTAAGTCTTCGGAGAGTCTCATAACATGAAAGTGAAAGAGACTTGCTCCAGTTTCCGGAGTCTCTTTTGAGGTCCAAGTGAGTCTTCAGCCCGTTTAGAGACTCTTCAGTCTCCAAAAGAACCTCCCAACGTCAGCCAAAGTAAAGACTTTGGAGACTTTCGTCACATAAAGTGGTTGGAGACTTGCTCTAGCTTCCGGAGTCTCTGTTGAGGTTCCGGGTGAGTCTTCATTCCATTGATAGACTCTTCAGTCTTCAAAAGAACCTCTAAATGGCATCCAAAGCAAAGTCTTTGGAGACTTTCGTCACATAAAGTGGTTGGGGACTTGCCCTAGCTTCCGGAGTCTCTGTTGAGGTTCCGGGTGAGTCTTCATTCCATTGAGAGTCTTCAAAAGAACTTCCCAACGGAAGCCAAAGTAAAGTCTTTTGAAGCTCTCATCACATGAAGGGGGATAGAGACTTGCTCTAATCTCCGGATTGAGAGTCTCCTCAGTCTTCCAAAGAACCATCCAACGGCAGCCAAAGCAAAGTCTTTGGAGGCTCTCGTCACTTAAAGGGGTTGGAGTCTCTTTTGAGATTCTGGGTGAGCCTTTAACCCGTTGAGAGATTCTTTAGTCTTCAAAAGAATCTTCCAAACGGCAATCAAAGCAAAGTCTTTGGAGGCTCTCGTCAAATATAGTGGTTGGAGACTTGCTCTAGTCTCCGGAGTCTCTTTGAAGGTTCGAGTAAGTCTCCAGCCCATTGAGAGACTCTTCAGTCTCCAAAAGAACCGCCCGACAGCAGCCAAAGCAAAGTCTTTGGAGGCTCTCGTCACATAAAGTGGTTGGAGACTTGCTCTAGTCTCCGGAGTCTCTTTGAAGGTCCGAGTAAGTCTCCAGCCCATTGAGAGACTCTTCAGTCTCCAAAAGAACCGCCCGACAGCAGCCAAAGCAAAGTCTTTGGAGGCTCTCGTCACATAAAGTGGTTGGAGACTTGCTCTAGTCTCCGGAGTCTCTTTGAAGGTCCGAGTAAGTCTCCAGCCCATTGAGAGACTCTTCAGTCTCCAAAAGAACCGCCCGACAGCAGCCAAAGCAAAGTCTTTGGAGGCTCTCGTCACATAAAGTGGTAGGAGACCTCGCGTGCAGCCTGACCGGCTCCGAGTTCCGCGTCTTTCAAATGGTGCCGAAGGAGACTAATGACATTGTATGGGTTCCTTTGATGTTCATTTGTCAAAGATCTTGACGGTGGTCGTACGGAGGGCATTAGGGAGCAATGGCAAGAGAGAAAGCCGAAAGGAGACCTTTTGGGCCATAACAGGGTTTGATGAAGGAGAATATACATACATGTTCAGTTAAGTAGTTTCCTCGCGTATTGAAGGTTTCTGGTTGGGTTATTTGGGTTTCGTGCAAAGCGCGCGTGCCCACGAGCATTGTGACGTGGACGCTATGCGTGTTGAAATTTGGTGTCTTACTTTTTCTTCTTCTTCTTCGTTCTTTGACCAAAAAGTCTGAAATCATTCGGAGCGCGCTCAGATCATTAAAAGTCCCGCACGAACTATGTTAACAGTTGTCAGGGTCCTATATTTGATGAATTTCTAGTTACGTATTATTGTGTTGATAGTGTGGTTCGTTAAACTATACCAGATTTATATACTATTTTTTTTCTTCTGAATTTGAGTTCATGGACGATTTGAAAATTTAGGAAAGAAAAAAAAAAATCGGTAGTTATAACAAGGGACACCACTGAAGCCGACCCTCTTGTCTTTATTATGGCACCATGCACCTCTCTCTCCCTCAGAGTATTAAGACGTTTGCATGCAATGAGATCGTATGTGCACGGAAATAGACATATACTTCACCCTTCATGACCGAGTACCCTGAGATCGTCGCTGAGTTCATAAAGTGGCATGAAATCATGCAATTGCATGCAAAAACTATAGCGGCTTCCTGGCGACGACCCCCATATATCTCTTTCTCCTTCAGCAGTAGTGTCTGTTTGCATTACAAACAGACAGACACTCTGCATTTGGAAATAAGCTATCCTGAAACGGAGGGAGGAGGAACACAAACACAAAGGAACACAAAGGAACACAAAGGAAGAACACACAACAGCAGGCCTATTGGCCCTAATGAGGCTGTTTGTGTTTACTATACTAAGCTACAGTGAGAAAACAGGGCAACTAGGCAATAGAAGATGAACTAACACTACTGCTACCACTATCCTATCCAACTACAAGGAAGGAGGATATTTACTATTTACCTGTTTATTTATTATTCAACTATACCTATGGATTTATATATGTATTTTATTTGCTATTTACATTATTATAGTTTTTATTTATTAATTTATTATTATTCTTTTCGCATCCGACCTAGATATGGACCAAAAGGTCTCCTGTCGGCATGCTCCGCATTTGTAATCCTTTGTAAGGAGGAGGAGGAAGAGGAGGAGGAAGAGGAGGAGGATCACATTTGAGATGCAATTTCATCTGCATTCCGACAAGACCCCCCCTCATGGTGTAAAACCCGGTGTTCCCCAGGTAATTGCGTCCACAGCGGAAAGAATAGTTTCGATAAAAAAAAGAGGATAGTTTGGACCATACCTCAGTCCCCATCACCAAATGCTTTATGCAAGAGTGGAATTCTCTGTTACTGGGTCCCTTCTTCTCTGTCCCTGATTTCAGATGCATGGGACTCTCCTGAATTGATGATGATAATGATGTGTAGAAGGAGGAGGAGGAGATATAGGAAGAGGAGGAAGTGTAGGAGGGGAAGGAGGTTTAAGAGGAAGAGGAGGTGTAGGAGGAGGTGGTGGAGGTGTACGAGAAGGGGGAGGTGCAGGAGGGGAAGGAGGTGTAGGATGAACAAGAGGTTTGGGAGGAGGAGAAGGAGGAGGAGGAAGAGGAGAAGGAAGAGGAGGAGGTGGAGGAGCTGTACAGGGCGAGGGGGTGGTGGGTACCCATCACCCTTTCCTATCACACTCAAAACCGCGTTCTATGCTTACGCGCGGAAACCGCTTGGTATGCAGCGGCGGTGCTATTTCCGTCCGCGGCGTATGTTGCTACCTGCGCGGGAGCGTGTCTGCAGTCGCCGCGGTTTGTAGGCGGGTTGGCCGCGGCGGTTCTCTCGCGCGTAATCAGGGACAATCCGATTAACTCGACATGATGATTTGGGTTACGCCAAGATTTTTTTTGTTTTTTTCGACAAATATAACTTTCATACATGTGATGTATTCATACATATTCACGCGTATATATTTGTGTCTGTATGTCTTCATGAAATGTGTGAAACATGTATGTATATATGTATTTGTATATGTATGCATACGTCTGTATGTGGGTGTCTGTATGTGTATTTGTATATATGTATGCATACATGCATGTACGTGTGCATACATGTATGTATATATGTATACATGCATGTATGTAATATGTATGTGTAAGATTATTTGGTATATGTCTCTACTTGTTGAGCATTTGTATTTGCAAACCTTTTCGTCTGAAGTCTAACACAACGATCTCTCCTGTAATGACACTGAAATGAAACTGAAGGCGAAAGGCTTCAGGCCACATCAGGCGACTGAAGCGGGGTCGGGGGGGGGTAGGGGCTAATCCTGGGCTGGACTCAGGGGGTTTCGGTCGTTTCCACGATGGAGTCCGCCAGGTCCTCTCCGTCGCCGGAAGAAGGTTCGGATTTTCAGGAGGAGGAGGAGGAGGAGGTGTAGGAGAAGAATAAGGAGGTGTAGGTGTAGGAGGAGGAGAAGGTGTAGGTATAGGAGGAGGAGGAGGAGAAGGAGGAGGAGGAGAAAGCGTAGGGAGGGAAGGAGGTGTAGGAGGAGGAGGAGTAAGAAGAGAAGGAGGTGTAGGTATAGGAGGAGGAAGAGAAAGCGTAGGACGGGAAGGAGGTGTAGGAGGAGGAGGAGGAGTAGGAAGAGGAGGAGGTGTAGGTATAGGAGGAGGAGGAGGAGGAGAAAGCGTAGGACGGAAGGAGGTGTAGGAGGAGGAGGAGGAGGTGTAGGTATAGGAGGAAGAGGAGAAGGAGGTGTAGGTATAGGAGGAGGAGGAGAAAGCGTAGGACGGAAGGAGGTTAGGAGGAGGAGGAGGAAGAGGAGGAGGTGTAGGTATAGGAGGAGGAGGAGAAGGAGGTGTAGGTATAGGAGGAGGAGAAAGCGTAGGACGGAAGGAGGTGTAGGAGGAGGAGGAGGAGGAGGAGGAAGTGTAAGAAGAGGAGAAAGAGATGTAAGAGGAGGAGAAGGAGGTGTAGGAGGAGGAGGAGTAGGTGTGATATCCCGGGGACACCGTCCGGCCTACACATCTACACCTAATGCCAAAACCCCTTTTATACCTGATTGTTCTTTTCCTTTTATTTCTGATGCTACCACTATCTGATCTTCTTCAGTTGACGCTGAAGAGGATCACAGACAGTGATCATAATATAAGTGTCTTCGTACAACGTTCTTTTCTACATTAATGGGATATACAATTCATGTTACTAATGTGTTAGAATATTTAATTCGTTTGGATATATGTATATGCATATATATATATATATATATATAATGTAAATATTTTATGACTCAAGGGTCAGGGTGTACATAGCCCGCAGAGAAAGACATATGACCGAGAATGTGCGTCATCCTGTCGTGGGCCCTGCCTGATCGGATTTACCATCACGTGAGCCAAGAAGAATGACGAAAGATATAAAACAAACAAAAATAGAAATAGATAGGTTCTCGCCACCAGCACGTCCGTCCAAGTAATAGCTATAACCCACGACGCTTATCTCACCTGTGCCCAGTGGCCGCTTGTTGTCGAGATTCGTCGCCACCCAACACAGACTCCTTCCCGGGCATAGTTTGTTTCTTTACATGGGGGTAGCACTATCATCCCCTGAAGAGGAGGGAAAGGGTCTACCGTGGGCCTTCTGGCCAAGCCTGTCAGAAGTCTCCTCAAGTTCTGTGGGTCTGAAGCTACGACACTTCATGGGCTCCGCTACCAGCCGAGGACTCGTAGCGGCATATGACATTCATTTATCTTTCTCAACCTTTTCGCTGCCGAAAGGGAGTAGAGGGAGCGGGGTGCCACGGGGATGAATTGAGAGATAAGAACCACCCAGTAGGGAAGGGGTCGGCAACCTCTGGCACGCGTGCCAAACATGGCACGTGAGAGGACTGACCTTGGCACGCCAGCTGGTTTGGAAATCTTGTTACAAGATCGAAAAATGACGTCACTGTATCAAATAAAAGAATAGTGACGACAAGGGATCAAACTAAAACCAAATCATCCAAGATTTAGTATTTAATAGACATCCTCATTGTAGTAAAACAGAACATATAAATTGACATTAACTTCCGCACTAAGAAGCAGTTTTGACACGCAGGGTCCTGCACATAAAAGAAACTGGCATATTCTCTTCCACAGGCTCCTGAGCCCTGGGTTATGGGTTCAGGTCGCTCTCTACGAAATGGACCTGACGAAGGACCTTGGTACAGTGCCTGGGGGGACAGAGTGACACTGACGTCCAGCAAGGGAATGGCAAGGCCGTGGCCACGTGGCGACCCACTGGTACGCAGAAAAGCCAGCTGTTACCAAAAAACAACACTCCCACCGTGATCCCGCCATGGCTCAGTGGTAGAGCTCGTGTCTGGCAACCGCGTGGGGATTTCGGGCGTTTGTTGGAATCTAAGCCATGGCGAAGAGGTTGGAAAGGTCTGAGGAAAGGTCCCCGACTTACCGCTGACCTCGGAAGGGTCCGAGGTGACCTCAGGTGACCTCGGGAGTATTGTTGCTGCAAGAGTGGCACACCGTGGAGACACTGTCTCTCCTTCGTTCATACATAAACTGTTCCCGAGCATCTGCAAGGTTGAAGTCCGGACGGATACCAACCCCACAAGCCACAAAAATAACACTGCCATCATCATCATCAGTGTCACCAGCCTTCGTCAGTGCCAACGAATGCCAACGGCATTCCGTCCGCGCCGGCATCACGCCGACAAAAACTTGGCATTCTTTCTGTCCAGAGACCAGGAAAAATGGGAAGAAGAGAGCAACAGGCCCGTAAAACAGCGTCCCACACAGAATGAAAGGGGGACATGATAATACAAAATGCTTCGCCAATGTTGTGACAAATTCGTTTCAGATCCGTTGTTTCTGCCGGAGATTGGGAGGCAAAACACGCCGCAGAGTTTCCTTTGTTGTTTTATATAACAAACGATTGCTTTTTGACGTCTGCCTTCCACCCTTCTCCCTTCCCGCCAAAAAGGAGAAAAATGCGTGACTTTCATTTATTGTTGTATTATTGATTTATCATTGTACATAATATTGTATCTATTAATTCATTCGTTTATACATCAGTTTATTTGTTTATTTACTCGTTTATCTGTTTATTACAAAATTCGGAGGTCAACCCTTTAAATCATTATCTACATCTGACGTCTTTACCAGCGTCTGAGGTGACTAGTTGTGTACCACCCCCACTCACACCTTACCGCAGAAGACTGCAAGGGACCATAAGGCCTACACTAGGCAGTTCCATGTCCATTACCACCTACCATCCCCATCCATAAAGTTGTCTAACCTTTTCTTAAAACAACCGATAGTTTCAGCACACATTACATAGTTATTAAGTTTATTCCATTCATTAACTACTCTATTAGTAAACCAGTTCCTGCCTATTTCCTTCTTAGATATAAACTTGTCCAATCCAAATCCTTTACTGCGAGTCCTGCCCTGTTGTCTTAATATGATGACCTTTTTGTCACCCTTGGTAAAGCCTTTAATCCACTTGAACACCTCTATTAGGTCACCCCGCACTCTGCGTCTTTCCAGAGAGTAAGTTAAGATGCCTAAGCCTATTCTCGTATAGTAAATTTCTGAGCCTATGTACCGTTTTCTATCATCAATTGAAGCCATTTGCCATTTGCTTTACTCACACACTGGCGCCAGTCTCCGAGCAAGCTCCCATGCAGATACCCTACCTCCTCCAAACAGTTCTCGACAGGTTCTATTAACTTGCACCAATTATGAATTCTGTGGGGAAGCCATTTGCCTTCTCCTTCGAGGGTTGCCTCTTGCGGAGATGATCCTGTAAGTGGGGTCAACATCAGAGAAACCTAGAGAAACCTACCACATGCCCATGTAACCGGAACTGACGTTCACGAATTATGCAGGTAACTGGCCTACATTGAGCCTCACGGTAGAGTCCCTGATTCGAAATGAAGTTATTCCCTCCCTATGATGAAGACTATTATTCATCCATTGGAGTCTCCAGATACCCTCTCCCCACCTCTCCATCTCCCTATCTCTCACCGTACACCGTGCAGTCACCATCGCTTCCTTCCTCCGCTCTCCACGCTATTTCTCCTCCTCCTCTAGTTCTCTTCCTTCCCGGCCTTTGTGCTGTCTCCATCAAGTATTGCATCTTCCATTCACTTCGATTTCGGTCACGTCCCGTAAACTTAGTTTTTCCTCCTCCTCCTCCTCTTCCTTCTTCTTCTTCTTCTTCTTCTCCTCCTTCTTTTTCTTCTTCCTCTACTTCTACTTCTTTTACTTATACTTCTTTCACTTCTTCTGTGTCTTCTTCTTCTTATTTTTCTTCTTCTTCCTCTGTGTCTTCAACTTTTTCTCCTTTCTTCTTCTTTTCCTTCTTTTTCTTCTTCTACCTCTACTTCTCTGTCTTCTCATCATATTTCTTCTTCCTCTACATCCGCATCTTCTACTTCTTTTTCTTCTTTATTTTCCTTCTTCTTCTACTTCTTCTTCCTCCTCCTCCTCCTCCTCCTCCTCCTCCTCCTCCTCCTCCTGTCTTCTTCCTACTCCACAATATTTGATTTTTTACATTTCAGGAGACTTCTGAAACTCTTCCTCACTTCCTTTCCTTCGTTCTCCATTTCGGATTCTCCAATATTTTTCTTAACTGCAGTTTTATTCCAAATATTGGAGGTTTCTGGACTTTGGATATCCAATGGAAATATTTGCATGTAAGCAATCTTTGTGGTGCCGAAGTTGGAAATCAAAAGGCAATGATTACCTGTGTGATCATAATTGGGTTTGTTGTCATTAGTGAGATTATACCACTAGATCGCTGGCATTATGTAATCTAATTTGCATTCGTGTGTGATTGTGAGTGTGTAGCTGTGGCTACCTGTGTGTGTGTGATTCAACTTGGTCTTTGTGTGTGTGTGTGTGTGTGTGTGTGTGTGTAATTCACCATGGTCTTGGATCACGTGTTGGACTCGTGATCGACAGCTATCCCCCCCCCCCGGAAGAAAGCTCAGAACTCATGTATGACCGATCTATGGGTAATGCTGTGACCTTACACGCACACACACACGCACACAACTCCCTGCCCACGAGAGTTGGAGTAACGACTCGCAGCGCAACGATACCGATCCATGTTGCCCCAAGGGTAGAAGCGCTGGTGAGGGAACATAGCGAGGGGCTAAAAGAGGATTTTCCGTGAATTACCCCCACCCCCTCCTCCTCCCTCCACTCACCCTCTTCGCCCTACATTCAACGTCCTGACACGTCTGTGTCCTTCTCTCTCTCTCTCTCTCTCTCTCTCTCTCTCTCTCTCTCTCTCTCTGTCTTCTTTTTAATGCTCTCTCTCTCTCTCTCTCTTTTTTTTTTTTTTTTTTTTTTTTTTTTTTTTTTTTTTTTTTTTTTTTTTTTTTTTTTTTTTTTTTTTAATGCTCGTTTTTGGGGGCTCCAAACGCGAGGACACCCCAAAATCTCGTCTGCGGCCGCGCTGACGACGCGCTCGGGACGTAGACAAAGTAGAAATGTATCCCTGGGATTTTAGCGTCAGGAGAGGCTCGTGTGAACCCAGACTTAGACATGTGTGTTCATGTTTACATGAACAATGGGACAGTCACACTTTCGCATACGCACATACACACACACGCACACAGACACGCACACACTCACACCTCGTGGAGTAGTGGTTAGAGTTCCCGGCTGCCACTACGGAGGTCCGAGTTCGAATCCCGCCCAGGGTTCAAGTAATTTTAGTCTCGCTGTGCTGCTAGTTGTTACTCCAACTCTCGTAGGCGGGGAGTTAGGGGTGTGTGTGCGTGTAAGGTTATAGCATTATCCATAGATCGGTCATAAAGGAGCTCTGAGCTCTCTTCCGGGAGGGAAAATAACTGTTGATCACGAGTCCATCACGTGATCCAAGTCCATGGTGAATCACACACACAGACACACGCAAATACACTCACACATACACATAGGCTTGAGTGTGTTTGTGTGTATGTATATACCAAATTGTATTGTACAGGAAAGGAGGAACGCTCGTAGTGTGTATGTGTGTGTGTGTGTGTGTGTATGTGTGAGTGTGTATGTGTATGGATCCACCATGGTCTTGGGTCACGTGTTGGACTCGTGATCAACAGCTTATTACCCTCCCGGAAGAGAATTCAGAGTTCATATGTGTGTGCACGTGTGTGTGTGTGTGTGTGTGTGTGTGTGTGTGTGTGTGTGTGTGTGTGTGTGTGTGTGTGTGTGTGTGTGTGTGTGTGTTTATCTATTAATTGTGCCCCCCAGTGCTTGTCAGTTGCAGCCAAAGAACTGAAGCACTGATATAATCTGGAAGAGTCATTGAGAGTAAAGAAGTTGAGCCCTTTGTTGCTCTCTACCTTCCCTCCTTACCCTCCCTCCTTACCCTCCCTCCCTACCCTCCCTCCTACCCTCCCTCCTTACCCTCCCTACCCTCCCTCCCCTCTCTCCTGCCCTACCTTCCCTCCCTCCCTACCCTCCCTCCCCTCCCTCCTGCCCTACCTTCCTTCCCTCCCTACTCTCCCTCCCTACCCTCCCTCCCTACCTTACCTCCCTACCCTCCCTACCCTACAATCCATCTCTACCCTCCCTCCTACCTTCCCTCCCTACCCTACCTCCCTACCCTCCCTCCCTACCCTACCTCCCTACCCTCCTTCCTTACCCTCCCTACCCTACCATCCCTCCTACCCTCCCTCCCAACCCCTCCCTCCCTACCCTGCCTCCTATCCTCACTCCCTTCCCCCTTCCCTACCCTCCCTCCCTACCCTCCCTCCCTACCCTTCCTCCCTACCCTCCCTACCCTCCCTCCTGCCCTCCCTCCCTACCCTCCCTACCCTCCCTTCTGCCCTCCCTCCCTACCCTCCCTCCCTCTCTACCCTCCCCCCTGCCCTCCTTTCCTACCCTCCCTCCCTACTCTCTCCCCTGCCCTCTTTCCCTACCCTCCCTCCCTACCCTCTCTCCCTACCCTCTCCCTACCCTCCCTCCCTACTCTATTTCCATACCCTCCCTCCTGCCCTCTTTCCCTACCCTCCCTCCCTACCCTCCCTCCTACCCTCCCTACCCTCCCTCCCTACCCTCCCTCCCTACCATCCCTCCCTACCCTCCCCCCTGCCCTCCTTCCCTACCTACGTGGTGGGAGGCCAGACGGCCTTTCCTGTGGATCCCCCGTGATAACTTCCCATTCTTCATCTTCTTCCTCCTCCTCCTCCTCCTCCTCCTCCTCCTCTTCCTCCTCCTCTTCCTCCTCCTCCTCCTCCTCTTCCTCCTCCTCCTCTTCCTCCTCCTCCTCTTCCTCCTCCTCCTCCTCTTCCTCCTCCTCCTCTTCCTCCTCCTCCTCCTCCTCCTCCTCCTCCTCCTCTTCCTCCTCCTCCTCTTCCTGCCACCAACGGCCCAAGGCAGTTTTTCTTCCCAAATGATTCTCCTTCACCTCTGAATTTACTCGATTTTTTTTTTCCGAAATTTTTCTCCTTTTCCCTTTTTAAATTTAATCTTTCTTTTTTATTATTTTGAATTCATGTTCCAGTCCATTTGGTGAAACTTCCTGTAAAATTCCTCAAATCGTAAATGATTTATTTCCCTCTGAATAGCCGTACTTAACCATTAAATTGATAATTTCCCCTAAATATTTCATTCCAATGAATTTCCTTATATTTTCCCTAGATGGTCATTGATATCCCTATTTTTTCTCCCTAAAGGATACTCGTTCATCGAATTTCTCCTCAAATGTGCGTCACTAGAGAAATGCTTCTTATTCCTCACCCTAGGGAGACTTCATTCGCCCCTAAAGTTATTTCCTTTCCCCCCTGAATACCCATTTCCCCCCTAGATATTTCTCCTCCCTTTCATAGACACCCTATTTTTCAACCTATGTATTTCTTCTTTCCCCTGGATACCCTATTTTCCCCTTAGATATGTTTTTACCCCACCATGGATACCCTATTTTTCAATCTATGTATTTTTCCTTTCCCCCTGGATACCCTATTTTCTCCCTAGATGTTTCTTACCCCCCCAATGGATACCCTATTTTCCAACCTAGTTCTTTCTCCTTTCCCCTAGAATACCTTAATTTTTTATTTTTAGATATTTCTCATTTCACCCTGAATACCCTATTTCCCTCCTAGAATTTCCTCCTTTTCCCTAGATACCCTAATTTTCTCTTAGATATTTCTCCCCTGTCCCATGGATACTCTATTTCCCCCCTAGATATTTCTCCCTCCCCCCTCATGGATACCCTATTTCCCCATAGACATTTCTCCCCCCCCCCATGGATACCATATTTCCCCCCTAGATATTTCCCCCTCATGGATACCCTATTTCCCCCTAGACATTTCTCCCCCAATACCATATTTTCCCCTTAAATACGTCTCCCCTCCCCATAGATACCGTATTTTCAACCTAGTTATTTATATCTAGGGGGGAAATAGTGTATTTAGGGGGTAGCCCCCCTGAATACCCTATTTCCCCCTAGATATTTA
>NC_134791.1:4483652-4496152 GCF_046742065.1 Oratosquilla oratoria | reverse complement strand
ATTAAGACAACAGGGCAGGACCCGCAGTAATTGATTTAAATTGGACTAATTTAGATTTGAGAAGGAAATAGGCAAGAATTGGTTTACTAATAGAGTGGTCAACATATGGAATAGGCTTAGTAACCATGTAGTGAGTGCTAAAACTATCGGTTGTTTTAAGAAAAGGTTATACTATTTTATGGATGGGGATGACAGGTGGTCATGGACAGGGAACTGCCTAGTGTAGGCCTTATGGTCTCTTGCAGTCTCCTTCATTCTTATAAGAGAGAGGAGAAAAACGCGATCGTTGTCTGCAGTTTCTCTCTTTCTCTTCCTCTCTCTCTCTCTCTCTCTTTCTCTTTCTCTTCCTCTCTCTTTCTCTCCCTCTCTCTCGCTCTCTCTCTCTGTCTATCTCTTCATCTCTTCTTCTTCCTTTCTCTTTCTCTCTCTTTCTCTCCCTCTCTCTCGCTCTCTCTCTATCTCTCTTTCTCGTTCTCTCTTTCTCTCCCTCTCTTTCTTTTTCTCTCTCTTCTCTCATAGTGGAACATCACAATGTTCTTTTATTTGCCTTAAATGATGTGAAAATAATTTTAAAAAATTAAATTGAAAATGTCTGTGATCCTTGAGCGAATGAATTTAATGTTTTTTTTCTTTTTTGATACTCGCCTCACTTGAACCAAATGGAATTATCACATTACGCTCCAGAAGCCCTACTTTCGAGGAAGCCCAGGGATGTGAATAAAATCGCCTGCCGGCAGCAAGAGTCAAAGGGGAAAAGTGCCCCCTAATACCCAAGGGGGCTCACACACACGCACACACACACACACACACACACACACACACACACACACACACACACACACACACACACACACACACACACACACACACACACGACCTCGGGGTAGAGCGCCCCCTGAGGTGAATGAAATCACCTGCCGGCGGTGGGAGTGAGAGGAAGAGTGCCACCTGGCACGGAAGGGGTCAGAAGCCCCTCCCCCCCAAAAAAAAAGGGGGGAGGGGGAGTTTTTTTTTATTATTTATTGTCTCACAACTGACGCTTCCGTCGACAACAATCAAAATTTGTTCACTCGTTTCCTTTCGCTCTCTAATTGCCGTGACGTAATATGACACGACATGACCTGTCACGACCCCCACGTGACCTGACGACGTAACCTGACGTGACCTGACGTGACGTGACCTAATGCGACGTGACCTGACGTGACGCGACCCCACCTGACCTGACGTGACGTGGCCTGACGCGACGTAACCTAACATGACCTGACGTTGTGCGACATGACTTGACACAACACCACGTGATTTGACGTGACCTGACGTGACGTGACGTGACGTGACGTGACCTAATGTGACATTGTGTAGTATGAAATTACGCAATGTGACCTGAGTGTCGTTATACCTTAGACCATGCTACCTACATACATGCATACATACGTACATACACGTATACGTACATACTATACATACCTGCATACTACTGTACATATCGCTAACCAAACAGAATATCTAAATATAGGATCTGTTTACTGCAAACAATAACAATTCACGATTGCCAAATATAAACAACATTCTGCTCGTTTCTATTCATAATTATCAACAATTCAGTTAAACTCAAAGTTAGTTAAAGCGAGTTCATATCAACATAAAATTTTTGCATGTAGTGTAATTATCAACATCTGTAAATATGCATATCCAATTTAATATTTGTATAATTAAGGCACACTGTAAAATCTAACATGTAGATTACAAAGGATTACAAAGGAGGAGCATGCCGACAAGAGACCTTTTGGTCCATAACCAAGTCGGATACAAAAAATATATATATATATATATATATATATATATATATATATATATATATATGATACTGATAAATAAACAAATAAATATATGCATTTATAATAATATAAATAATGATAAATGCAATAATTAAATAAATAGGTAAAGTTAGATAATAAACAAACAGGTAAACAGTAAATAATAATAAATTGACAGATGAATAATAATAAATGATCATCAAGAAAAGAATAATAAATAAATAAATAAAATTATAATAATATAAATAATAATAAATAAATGAATAGGTAGAGTTAAATAATAAACAAACAGGTAAATAGTAGATGATAATAAATTGACAGATAAATAATAATAAATGATAAGGCAAAATTAATAAACAAATAAATGAATGAATAAAATCATAATGATATAAATAATAATAAATACAATAATCAAATAGGTAAAGTTAAATAATAAATAAACAGATAAACAGTAAATAATAATAAATTGATAGATAAAAAATAGTAAATGATTATCGAGGAAATAATTATAAACAAACAGACAAATGATAACAAACAGTTCAAACGCGTCCCTGTAGGTGTCTCTGTAAGCATAGGGTCGTGAATCACCCAATTCACTGTCTTTAATGACGCCGCAAGTCGTTGGACTCATTCCTGAGGTCAACAAGTGGTGGCAGCGGTGAATGAAAACATGACGCGAACTGACCTGATGTGAAGCCACGTGATTTGACATGACGTGGTTTGACGTGACCTGACGTGACGCGACGCCACGTGATTTGACGTGACGTGTTGTGACGTGACCTTACGTGAGACGACGCTATGTGATTTGACATGAAGTGGTGTGACGTGACCCGACCTGACGCGACCCCATGTCATCTGACATGACGTGGTGTAACGTGACCTGACGTGACGCGACACGACGTCACGTGATTTGGCATGACGTGGTGTGACGTGACCTGACATGACGCAACGCCACGTGATTTGACATGACGTGGTGTGACGTGACCTGACGTGACGCCACGTGATTTGACATGACGTGGTATGACGTATGTATATTAGCTTCATTCTACAGTTGTTTATGTTTATCCACACAAACCGCGTGTACACATCTAGACGCGCGCGTACATACATACACACACACACACACACACACACACACACACACACACACAAACACACACACAGTGGTAGAGCGCTGGACTGGGAAGTACGATGGTGCTCGCAGAACCCAGTTCGAATCCTGCCCAGGGCCGAAATTATTTCGGTATCACTGTGCTTCGGGTCGTTACTCTGACTCTCGTGGGCGGGGAGTTGGGTGTGTGTGTGTGTGAAAGGTCATAGCATTACCCATAGATCGGTCATACGAGCTCAGAGCTCTCTTCCGGGAGGGAAATAGCTGTCGATCACGAGTCCAACACGTGATCCAAAGACCAAGGTGAACACACACACACACACAGCGAGTTACCAACCCTCTATTCATAATATTCACATCATTTACTTCCCCGAGCTTTCTATCTCACTGAGTTCTTTCATTAAAAAAAGTAATTAATATTTTGCCTTATCTCGCAGACTCATCTGATATATACGTATAATTTCTCATTTATTTCATCATTCCGCCTATTTTCTTTCTCATCTTCATTCTGACACCTGCTGTGTCAGAGGCGACACGTCTCCCTTTCCGTACCGCTGGGGCATCGTCGGTATCAGATCTACCTCGTGATGACAAAGCCTCAGGGACTTCGGGAGCGAGAGACCTTAAGATATGTTGAAGGGCAGCCTCATCTCCTTTCGTAAAATAAATAATAAATAAAAAAAAAGATGGGAAGTGGGAAGTGAGAAACCCCTGGTAGGGTAAGATCTGTTATTCGTAGTTGCGGCAAGCCCCTTTTTTTTTTTTTTTTTTTTTTTTTTTTTAAGGCCGATTTTTGAGTCCCCCCTCCCCCACGCCTGGCCAAGGCTGTCGGGAACCAACGTGACAAAACCCGTAGCGGGTCCCCGGGAACCGAACTCACGACCACCTGCTCATGAGTTCAATACTGTATCCACTGGGCTACCGCTCGACCCGGATGATGACTTCATTTTTGTCGCCTTTTTTTTTTTTTTTTTTTTTTTTTTTTTTTTTTTTTTTTTTTTTTTTTTTTTTTTTTTTTTTTTTTTTTTTTTTTTTTTTTTTTTTTTTTTTTTTTTCATGCCATTGGTCTCGCTACTCCGGGCTGAAGACAGCCCAGAGTCTTCAAATCAAAGAGTGAGATTTCCGACTCTCATCCAGAAGAAAATATGCCAAGCCGTCGATTCGAAGTGGAACTAGTTTCTGCAGTTGACCTTTACCAGCTGTTATAAATCAAAAACAGAAAACACGAGACTCCCACGTTTAGGCCATTGCCCTACAATTCCAGTTATTTCCTTATGGAACGCAAGACCCATCCTTTGTCTGGTTACAATGCATTTCTCGAATAGCCAGGATCCACGACAGCGGAGACATAAATCAATGCGACGGACGTTAGCGCCCCCGCCTGCACACAACACAAATTTACGTTCACCCTTAACAATTACCTCTGTCGCGTTCTCCCGCGCGGAGCATTCTAGCCTAGGTCCCCCCGTACGTAGCCCTTCCCCCCAGGGGACAAAGGCGCCCTCCCCTGCCCCCTACACGGAGGAAAGACCCCCCACTCCATTCCCCACCCCCACCAAGGACCTCAAGTGACTTTGGGTAGACATGATCACAACGTCCTCATAAGGCCGTGGGGTCACATGAAGAATTGTCACCCCAGAACGCCCACATGAAGAATCGTCACCCCATGAGATCCCACCTGAAGAATTGTCACCCCAGTACGCCGAATATCAACAGTGGAATAAAGATTAAGTTAGGTTAGGTTGAATGAGGGTTATGCTTATTGTCATCAACTTATACAACCGAAGAATCGTAAACCCAGGATAATGGTCCACATGAAGAATTGTCACCCTAGGATAGCCCACGCGAAGAATTGTCACCCTGTCGAAGTCTGGGGTGACGATTCTTCATGTGATCCAGGCCGTTTACAAAGTATTTACCTTACAGGGAGACCGCATGCTCTGTCTTTTATAGGCAAACTAGAGGGAGGTGGATGGGTGGGAGATGAGCGCTTAGGTCTCTAGACGGAGCGTTTAAAGGGACTTTAGCATCTGGGGCCCTTTGGTCCACTTACGGATTACTCCGTGATACGAAGATGGTAATAGAGGTAATGAATGAGTAGTCCGAACGTCGGGGGTTCTCAACGAAAGCGCGTCTGGAGTGATTGCGCGTAAGACTTGGATACAAGTGCCCGGACCTGCAAGCACGTGTGGGGTTGGGGGGGATGGGTGGTGGTCTAAGTCTCTCTTTATCTCTCTCTATTTCTCTCCTACTCTCTCTCATAGTACATTATCATCATCTTCATTATCACCATCATCATCATCTTCATCACCATCATCTTCATCACCATCATCTTCATGATTATCATCAGCTTAGTTTCATCATTATCATCATCATCATTGCAATCATCATCATCATAGTACATCATTACCATCGTCAGCTCCGTTTCATCATCATCATCATCATCTTCATCAGCTCAGCTTTATCATAATCATCATTAAAATCATCATCATCATCTTCATGATCATCATCAGCTCAGTTTTATCATTATCATCATCATAGTACATCATGATGATGATCACCAGCTCAGCTTCATCATCATCATCATTATCATAGCCATAATCATCATCAGCAGCAGCAGCTTCATCTCCTGCAGTATACCTTTGATTCTTTGCCTGGAAGCAGCTTCGTTTCCAGAATGAAAGACAAGAAAATATATAGAAAGAGTTAGCAAAGTGAAGAAGAGAGAATCTGAATCAAATAACACAAAGTGAGGACAAGGATTTGCACGACTGGAAAGGAGGAGTTGGAATGAGAAAAACATTAACAGAAGGTAAGAGAAATAACAACAAAAGGAGAGAACGCGCGCGCGCGTGTGTGTGTGTGTGTGTGTGATTCACCTTGGTCTTTGGATCACGTGTTGAACTCATGATCGACAGCTATTTCCCTCCCGGAAGAGAGCTCAGAGCTCGTATGACCGATCTATGGGTATTGCTATGACCTTACACGCACACACACACCCAACTCCCCGCCCACGAGAGTCGGAGTAACGACTCGAAGCGCAGCGATACTGAAATAATTTCAGCCCTAGGCAGGATTCGAACCAGGTACCACCGGCACCACCGTACTGGTAGTCTAGTACTCTACCAACCGCGCCACCGAGTCGTGTGTGTGTGTGCGTGCGTGTGCGTGCGTGCGTGTGTGTGTGTGTGTGTGTGTGTCTGTGTGTGTGTGCGTGTCCATGTGTGTCCTTTTGTGTGTCCGTTTGTCTGTATATATGTATTGTACATTGATATACAATAATTTTGACTGGTTATAGAAACAGAAAATCAAGTGGATTGAACCTACCTTATTGCCTGTTTGTTTGCTTACGTCTCTGTACTGGAGCGAAGAATTTGACAATGGGGGAGGGGGAAAGAGGGGGAGGGGGGGAGAACTGAGGATTGCAGTAATAGTTGAGGGGAGTGAGAGGGGGAGGGGAGGGGGAGAATTGACGATTCCAGTAATGGTTGATGGGAGGGGGAGGGGGAGGGGGAGAACTGAGGATTCCAGTATTGGTTGAGGGAAAAGTGAGGGGGAAAGAGGGGGAGAATTGAGGATTCCAGTAATGGTTGAGGGGAGGGGGAGGGGGAAAGTGGGGGAGAGGGGGGAGAACTGAGGATTCCAGTAATGGTTGAGGGAAAAGTGAGGGGGAGAGGGGGGGAGAATTGAGGATTCCAGTAATGGTTGAGGGGAGGGGGAGGGGGAAAGTGGGGGAGAGGGGGGGAGAACTGAGGATTCCAGTAATGGTTGAGGGAGCGAAGACATCAAGAAAAAGGAGACGTTCCTGGCGAAGTTGGAAAAGTTGTGTCAACAGAGAACATGGAAGGGTCCGGAGAGGAGAACGTGACAAGCCAGCGAGGAAGAAGAAGAGAAGGAGGAGGAGGAGGAGGAGGAGGAAGAGGAAAATTCTTGGGAATAGATGGCGGAGGGAGAGGAGATAGTATATGAGATGTGGGTTGCCACCTCGTTACCAGCGCTTCTCTCTTAATGGAAGACACTTATAGGTAGTTAAGGAGATAATTCTTCTGAGGAGGAACGAAAACATGGTTCAAGTTGAAATAGATAAGTATTCCTCTTTTGGTTGAATATTAGTCTACTCCAGCGTTTCTCAATCAAGGTTCCCCGGAACCCTAAGGTTCCATAAAAGTTCCCTAAGGGTTCCGCGAGAACAAGTGAGATAAGCTAATGCACTTTTGATTTGTTTTATTTAATGTTATATACGTAATATAATTAAACACGCACGACTTATTCTTGGTTATTGTAATAACGTAATTAGACATCATCCTATCTAATCTATTATTACGATGAAAATAAAATGAGGAAGACATGGTACACACACACACACACACACACACACACACACACACACACACACACACACACACACACACATATATATATATATATATATATATATATATATATATATATATATATATATATATATATATGTATATGTATTGCGCAGGGGTTCCTTGAGACATGCAATGTATTTTAAAGGTTACGCAAGGATAAACATTTTAAGAAACGCTGCTCTACTGTCAGGAAAGAATACTTCGTGACTCTGGTCCGTAGAGAGCCACTAAATCTCCTCGAGGTGCTTCATAAGACTTGTAGTCAGAGTTCCATACAGGGAACAGCAGATGAAGAAGACAAGGAAAAGAAATGGTGAAAAAGGTAAAGAGCTTACGCCAGGAGGCGCTGAGTACCTGTGGCCGAAGCTTTCACCTTTGCCCTATGTGCTTACGTTGTTGGGACAGGTAATATAGTCAGTGCTGGGAGGAATCGGAGAGGAGTGCGGGACTCGAACCCGCTACTAGGAAGCTGCGACCCCTGTATGCTTTCAATGGTGGTATTCTTAAAAAAATATTTCTTTGTATAAATCTTATACAAATCCTTGGAAGGGAAAGATTTATTAAAGGAAAGATTTTTTTAAGAATACCACCGGAAGAATCTTACGGTGGTATTCATAAGAAAAACTTTCCTTATACAAAAATTTTCCTTTTAAGGATTTATATAAGATTTATATAAGGAGTTTTTTTTAAGAATACCACAGTAAGAATCTTACGGTGGTATTCTTAAAAGATATTCTTTCCTTATATAAATCTTTCCCGTCCAAGGATTTATACAAGGTTTATAGAAGGAAAGAATTTATTTTTTAAGAATACCACCGTAAGAATCTTACGGTAGTATTCGTAAAAAAAAATTCTTTCCTTACATAAATCTATTCCTTCCAAGGGTTTATATAAGATTTATATAAAGATTTTTTTTTTTTTTTTTTTTTTTTTTTTTTTAAGAATACCACCGCATAGCCCCGTCGCCCCATCGAGAGCCTTGAGCTCTGGATAGGTGGATGAAAAGTGCAATGATTTTATTTTATTTTATTTTATTTTGTTTTATTATTTTTTCTAAGTCCGAAGTAGTGTTTGTGATTTGACTCACATATATCCTCCTGTGCAAAGCAATCACATAAACACGTGGTAAGTTATATCTGTCGAAACCACAGGGAAAATTAGAAAAACTTTGACCGAACGTTTTCGTCTATTAAAACATCCTCATGTACCCTTGAAGATGTTTTAATAGACGAAAACGTTCTGTCACAATTTCTTCATTTTCCCAGTGGCTTCGGCAGATATCCTCTTGTATGATAAGAACGTTGACCGAACGTTTTCGTCTATTAAGACATCTCCAGGTACCCTTGAAGATGTCTTAATAGACGAAAACGTTCTGTCACTATTTCTTCATTTTCCCTGTGTCTTCGGCAGATATCCTCTTGTATGATAACGTTGACTGAACGTTTTCGTCTAATAAGACATCTTCATGTAGGCCTACCCTTGAAGATGTCTTAATAGACGAAAACGTTCTGTCACCCTTTCTTCATTTTCCCAGTGGCTTCGGCAGATATCCTCTTGTATGATAAGAACGTTGACCGAACGTTTTCGTCTATCATGACATCTCCAGGTACCCTTGAAGATGTCTTAATAGAAGAAAACGTTCTGTCACCATTTCTTCATTTTTCCAGTGGTTTCGGCAGATGTCCTCTTGTATGATAACGTTGACCGAACGTTTTCGTCTATTAAGGCATCTTCACGTACCCTTGAAGATGTCTTAATAGACGAAAACGTTCTGTCACCATTTCTTCATTTTCCCTGTGGCTTCGGCAGAAATTCTCTTGTATGATAAGAACGTTGACCGAACGTTTTCGTCTATTAAGACATCTTCATGCACCCTTGAAGATGTCTTAATAGACGAAAACGTTCTGTCACCATTTCTTCATTTTCCCAGTGGTTTCGGCAGACATCCTCTTGTATGATAAAGAGGATTACAGCTTCCAGTTAAAAAAACAGGAGAAAATATGATGGAGAAAATGCGAGGCATCCTGTGTTTAACTGAGACGGGTTCGAACCTCTTTTGACAGCGTGTGAGGGGCGATGAGAGGATTGGTACAGAGAAGAGAAATAAAAGGTGGCCAAGGCGGAAACCAGAATAGAAACTGGAAAGTTTGTCACTAGGCCTGGAAAGGGTCAGCAGATGGACCTAGGCCTGGAAAGGGTCAGCAGATGGACCTAGGACTGGAAAGGGTCAACAGATGGGCCTAGGCCTGGAAAGGGTCAACAGATGGACCTAGGCCTGGAAAGGGTGAACAGGTTGTCGCTAGGCCTGGAAAAGGTCAAGAGATGGACCTAGGCCTGGAAAGGGTCAACAAGTTGTCACTAGGACTGGAAAAGGTCAACAGAAGGACCTAGGCCTGGAAAGGGTCAACAGATGGACCTATGCCTGGAAAGGGTCAACAGATGGACCAAGGCCTGGAAAATGGTCAACAGATGGACCTAGGTCTGGAAAGGGTCAAGAGATGGACCTAGGCCTGGAAAGGGTCAACAGATGGACCTAGGCCTGGAAATGGTCAACAGGTAGACCTAAGCCTGGAAAGGGTCAACCGGAATTGCAAATGAAGGGAAGGCGGGGGGGGGAGAAGAAGAAAGGAAACAAAACCAAGGGGAAGGAAACACAAGGCAAGGGGAAGGGTAAAAGAGGGAAAAGAACAGAAGTTATTTCCAGTTGCACAGTAGTTAGTCAAAAAGGTATCGTTAGTATTTTTTTTTGTAATCTTTTTATTATTTAACTATTTGTTTATTTATTTATTTATTGTGATCGAGAATTAGAATAATCAAAAATCAGACAGGAGAGATGCCAAAAACCGCAGAGAGATCGACCTATTTGTAAATATATATATTTACATATATATACATATATATATATATATATATATATATGTATATATATAAATAATATATATATATATATATGTATGTATGTATGTATATGTATATTTGTGGTATTTATTGTCTTTATTTACTTGTTAATTAATTAATTAATTAATTTTTTCATTTATTATTTTTAAAGCCTTTGAGTTCGTGTTTACAGTTGTGGGAAAGATTGAACAGATATTCCTTCAAATGCGCTCCCAGTTGTTGCTTCTCTCTCTCTCTCTCTCTCTCTCTCTCTCTCTCTCTCTCTCTCTCTCTCTCTCTCTCTCTCTCTCCCTCTCTCTCTCTCTCTCTATTTCTCTCTCTCGTTCTTCCTGACAAAGAACTAACCTTTGCTTCTCGAAAGAGTGGGGGCGGATGGATCTTTATCGATTTATACGAAAAACAGAATGTAGAAATGTGGTTGCTAACGAAGGCGTAGAATTGCTTCTTCGTGTGTGTTTGTGTGTGTGTGTGTGCGACTGTATGTGTGTTTGCGTGTGCGACTGTATGCGTGTGTGTGTGTGTGTCTTAGTGTATGTGTGTGTGTGTGCGGGTGTCTGTGTGTCCGTGCATATGTGTGTGTGTGTGTGTGTGTGTGTCTAAATGTATGTATGTGTGTGTGTGTGTGTGTGTGTGTGTGTGTGTGTGTGTGTGTGTGTGTGGTGTGTGTGTGTCTTGTTGTAGGTATGTATGTTTGCGTGTGTGTGTGTGTGTGTGTGTGTGTGTGTGTGTGTGTGTGTCTTGGTGCATGTACGTGTGTCTGCGTGTGTGTGTATGTGTGTATGTGTGTGTGTCTTGGTGTATATACGTGTGTGCATGTGTGTCTGTGTGTGCGTGCATGTATGTATGTGTGTGTGTGTCTTAGTATATGTATGTGTGTCTGCGTGCGTGTGTGTGTGTGTGTGTGTGTGTGTGTGTGTGTGTGTGTGTGTCTGTATGTCCACACCTGAATACAAATACTACCCACTGTGGCCTGTTAGCCTCTGACCCTTACCACGAACCCAAAGTCCCATATTCGATCAACCACTTGCCCTGGCCACCCTAGAGCGCACTCAGGGCAAAGGTGACGATGTCTACAGCCGTTCAGTGCCTCCCGGGGTGAATTCTCCCCCCCCCCAACTATCACACACGGCTTGTTTTATTCATGGCTTCCCCTTATAGCTTTGATGGTAAACAAGTTATCCTTCTTCGTTAATGATATAGAGGCTTTGATCTCGCAAAATGGCCTTGGAATGGGAATTTAACTCTTTAAACACTCAAACGAGGCGGAATGTCGAGGATAAACGGAATAGAAGAGGATTTGCTCTCGATGATTCACCCTACGGTGGTTAAAAGAGAGAGAGAGAGAGAGAGAGAGGAAAAGGGAGAGAGATAGAAAGAGAGAGAGAAACAGAAAGAGAGAGAGAGAGATTTTGGTAAGACTCATGACGTCATGAATTCTTCTCTTGGCTTTACGAAGAACAGACAGACGGGTGGAGAGACAGACAGACAGACACAGACAGAAGACTGATAGAAAGACAGCCAGACAGGCAGACAGACAAATTGACAGACGGACAGGGAGACAGACATATAGACAATCAGATAAATAGACAGAGAGACAGATAGACAGGCAGACAGACAGCCAAATTGACAGACGGACAGGGAGACAGACATATAGACAATCAGACAGACAGAGAGACAGATAGACAGGCAGACAGACAAATAGTCTCTTAGACAAGCAGATAGACAGGCAGGCAGACAGACATGTAGACAGTAATACAAAGAGACATTGATAGACGGACAGAACAGACAGGTAGATAGGTAGACAGATAGGCAGACAGATAGGCATACAACTTCCTCTTCGCCTACACCCGTCTGATCCCCAGAGGTCTTCAGTGATTGCCACTAGCCCTGGCTGCGCAAGCGCACAAAAAGAAGGCGACGCCTCCCAGGGAGATGGGATTCACTTTAGGCAAAAAGAAAATTTTATTTATATATATATATATATATATATATATATATATATATGTACACAAACATGTATATACATATATATATATATATATATATATATATATATGCTAATAAGAACACGGGTACGTGTGTTCACTTATGCAAAGTAGACCATTTGGAAAGAGAAACTAACGAAGCAGACCGCTTTCGTATATTACATCTTCAGTGCACTGAAGATGTAATATACTAAAGCGCTCTGCTTCGGTAGTTTCTTTTTCCAAGTGGTCTACTTTGCATACATATATATATATATATATATATATATATATATATATATATATGTGTGTGTGTGTGTGTGTGTGTGTGTGTGTG
>NC_134791.1:4468652-4481152 GCF_046742065.1 Oratosquilla oratoria | reverse complement strand
AACTATGTGAATAATTCGCTAGTGGACAGCGACATCAATCATACAATCTCCATGACCGTCCATCCACAGCACCCGCCTTTGACCACTCGACCACAGACGATCTAAAAGTGTACGAACTCGTAATCTATCTGATTACCGAGATTGGGGAGGTTGCTAACTGCCACCCATATAAACCCCTTTTTACCATACACCTAATCGCACCAGTGGGAATGGTAAGGACTAGAACGAATCCCCCTCACTCTTCTCGTCATCGTAACTATGTGAATAATTCGCTAGTGGACAGCGACATCAATCATACAATCTCCATGACCGTCGTGCAGAGGATTCGAACCACTGCCAATAGACCAAAGAGAGTCCACAGCACCCGCATTTGACCCCTTGACCACAGACGATCTAAAAGTGTACGAACTCGTAATCTATCTGATTACCGAGATTGGGGAGGTTGCTAACTGCCACCCATATAAACCCCTTTTTACCATACCCCTAATCGCACCAGTGGGAATGGTAAGGACTAGAACGAATCCCCCTCACGCTTCTCGTCAACGTAACTATGTGAATAATTCGCTAGTGGACAGCGACATCAATCATACAATCTCCATGACCGTCGCGCAGAGGATTCGAACCACTGCCAATAGACCCAAGAGAGTCCACAGCACCCGCCTTTGACCACTCGACCACAGACGATCTAAAAGTGTACGAACTCGTAATCTATCTGATTACCGAGATTGGGGAGGTTGCTAACTCCCACCCATATAAACCCCTTTTTACCATACACCTAATCGCACCAGTGGGAATGGTAAGGACTAGAACGAATCCCCCTCACGCTTCTCGTCAACGTAACTATGTGAATAATTCGCTAGTGGACAGCGACATCAATCATACAATCTCCATGACCGTCGCGCAGAGGATTCGAACCACTGCCAATAGACCCAAGAGAGTCCACAGCACCCGCCTTTGACCACTCGACCACAGACGATCTAAAAGTGTACGAACTCGTAATCTATCTGATTACCGAGATTGGGGAGGTTGCTAACTGCCACCCATATAAACCCCTTTTTACCATACACCTAATCGCACCAGTGGGAATGGTAAGGACTAGAACGAATCCCCCTCACGTCTCGGTAATCAGATAGATTACGAGTTCGTACACTTTTAGATCATCTGTGGTTGAGTGGTCAAAGGCGGGTGTTGTGGACTCTCTTGGGTCTATTGGCAGTGGTTCGAATCCTCTGCGCGACGGTCATGGAGATTGTATGATTGATGTCGCTGTCCACTAGCGAATTATTCACATAGTTACGTTGACGAGAAGCGTGAGGGGGATTCGTTCTAGTCCTTACCATTCCCACTGGTGCGATTAGGTGTATGGTAAAAAGGGGTTTATATGGGTGGGAGTTAGCAACCTCCCCAATCTCGGTAATCAGATAGATTACGAGTTCGTACACTTTTAGATCGTCTGTGGTCGAGTTGTCAAAGGCGGGTGCTGTGGACTCTCTTGGGTCTATTGGCAGTGGTTCGAATCCTCTGCGCGACGGTCATGGAGATTGTATGATTGATGTCGCTGTCCACTAGCGAATTATTCACATAGTTATGATGACGAGAAGCGTGAGGGGGATTCGATCTCGTCCTTACCAGTCCCACTGCTGCGATTAGGTGTATGTTAAAATGATGTTTATATTTGTGGCAGTTAGCAACCTCCCCAATCTCGGTAATTAGATAGATTACGAGTTCGTACACTTTTAGATTGTCTGTGGTCGAGTGGTCAAAGGCGGGTGCTGTGGACTCTCCTGGGTCTATTGGCAGTGGTTCGAATCCTCTGCGAGACGGTCATGGAGATTGTATGATTGATGTCGCTGTCCACTAGCGAATTATTCACATAGTTACGATGACGAGAAGCGTGAGGGGGATTCGTTCTAGTTCTTACCATTCCCACTGGTGCGATTAGGTGTATGGTAAAAAGGGGTTTATATGGGTGGCAGTTAGCAACCTCCCCAATCTCGGTAATCAGATAGATTACGAGTTCGTACACTTTTAGATCGTCTGTGGTCGAGTGGTCAAAGGCGGGTGCTGTGGACTCTCTTGGGTCTATTGGCAGTGGTTCGAATTCTCTGCGCGACGGTCATGGAGATTGTATGATTGATGTCGCTGTCCACTAGCGAATTATTCACATAGTTACGATGACGAGAAGCGTGAGGGGGATTCGTTCTAGTCCTTACCATTCCCACTGGTGCGATTAGGTGTATGGTAAAAAGGGGTTTATATGGGTGGCAGTTAGCAACCTCCCCAATCTCGGTAATCAGATAGATTACGAGTTCGTACACTTTTAGATCGTCTGTGGTCGAGTGGTCAAAGGCGGGTGCTGTGGACTCTCTTGGGTCTATTGGCAGTGGTTCGAATCCTCTGCGCGACGGTCATGGAGATTGTATGATTGATGTCGCTGTCCACTAGCGAATTATTCACATAGTTACGTTGACGAGAAGCGTGAGGGGGATTCGTTCTAGTCCTTACCATTCCCACTGGTGCGATTAGGTGTATGGTAAAAAGAGGTTTATATGGGTGGCAGTTAGCAACGTCCCCAAGATCGGTAATCAGATAGATTACGAGTTCGTACACTTTTAGATCGTCTGTGGTCGTGTGGTCAAAGGCGGGTGCTGTGGACTCTCTTGGGTCTATTGGCAGTGGTTCGAATCCTCTGCGCGACGGTCATGGAGATTGTATGATTGATGTCGCTGTCCACTAGCGAATTATTCACATATATATATATATATATATATACATATATATATATATTTTTTTGTTTTTTTTTTTTTTTTTTTTTTTAAGGCCGGTGCTTGGGTTGCTTACCCACCTGACCAGGGCTGTCGGGAACCAACGCAGCAAGCACACATTGGGCCCCGGGAATCGAACTCACGACTACCTGTTCAAGAGTACAACACGGTATCCACTGGACTACCGCTTGGCAAACAGTCTCTCCAGATAAGAATGTTGTAGCTCGTCTTTATGATTCACCATGGTCTTGGACCACGTGTTGGATTCGTGATCGACAGCTATTACCCTCCCGGAAGAGAGCTCAGAGCTCATATATGACCGATCTATGGGTAATGCTGTGACCTTACACGTACACACACATACCCAACTCCCCGCCCACGAGAGTTGAAGTAACGACTCACAGCGCAGCGATACTGAAATTATTTCAGCCCTGGGCGGGATTCGAACTCAGACCGCCATGGTGGCGGCCGCGAACGCTGCCACTGCGCCCGGGATGAGAACTCATTCTCATGTGCCCCATTTTATTTCTTTTCATCATCTGTTTATGTTCTCGTCTCATTTGCAAATTATTTTCTATTCATTTATTTGCTTATTCTTTTATTATTTGTTATTCTTATGTATCAATTTTTTTTTTTTAATTTATTCATATATTCGTCTATCTATTTATCTTTTTATGCTTTCGTTTATTGATTTATTTACTCATTTATTTTATTTATTTATTTCATTTTTATTTATCTATTATTATTATTATTATTATTATTATTATTATTATTATTATTATTATTATTATTATTATTATTATTATTATTATTATTATTATTATTATTATTATTATTATTATTATTATTATTATTATTATTATTATCATTATTATTGTTATTTTAGCATAAAGATAGCCGTGAGTATGCGAGCAATTTACCTCGAGTGAATGCAATTATCTGGTGTCAGCCAGGATAAACACACACACACGCGCGCACACACACACACACACATACACACACACACACACACACACACACACACACACACACACACACACACACATATATATATATATATATATATATATATATATATATATATATATATCACTGGTGAAATATTTAGTAACATATTTGTAAATCACAACTAACACCACAATCGGACGAAAGAAAGATTTGAGTAAGCGAAACTATATATTTCGATTGCTAACTGCAATCCTCTTCAGTAGTACAACTGAAGAGGATTGGAGTTAGCAATCGAAATATACAGTTTCACTTACTCAGCTCTTTCTTTCGTCCGACTGTGGTGTTAGTTGCACGCACAGGTCAGGGTTCGAATCCCTTGGCAGAGCTTCTAAAAATGTTCAATCTGTCTTAAACATACACACACACACACACACACACACACACACACACACACACACACACACACACACACACACACACACACACACACACACACACACACACACACACATATATATATATATATATATATATATATATATATATATATATATATATATATATATATATATATATATATATATACATAAGAACATAAGAACATAAGAAATAAAGGAGACTGCAAAAGACCATAAGGCCTACACTAGGCAGCTCCGTATCCATCACCACCTGTCATCCCCATCCATAAAGTTGTCTAATCGTTTTTTAAAACAACTGATAGTTTCAGCGCTTACTACATGGTTACTAAGTTTATTCCATTCATCAACCACCCTATTAGTAAACCAATTCTTGCCTATTTCCTTCTTAAATCTAAATTTGTCCAGTTTGTACCCATTACTGCGAGTCCTGCCCTGTTGTTTTATTATGATGACCCTGTTTGCATCACCCTTGTTATAGCCTTTGATCCACTTGAACACTTCTATTAGATCACCCCGCACTCTGCGTCTTTCCAGAGAGTGTAAGTTTAGGTGCCTAAGCCTCTCTTCGTAAGGCAAATTTCCGAGTCCTTGTATCATTTTGGTCATTCTTCTTTGTACTGATTCTAGTGAATTTACGTCCATTCTGTAGGACGGAGACCAAAACTGTACCGCATAGTCAAGGATGGGTCTAACTATTGCTAGATAGAGTTTAATAATTACCTCTGCACTTCTATTCGTTACCGTCCTAGCAATGAAGCCTAATGCGCTGTTAGCTTTATTTCTGGCGGTAATACACTGCTTCCTGGTTTTAAGGTCCGGACTCACCAGAACTCCCAAGTCCCTCTCGCACTCAGATTTTTCTAAAAACGTGTTATCTAGGTTGTATCTATTTTCGGGGTTGTGTAGCCCTACGTTTAACACGCTACACTTAGAGATATTGAAGTTCATTTGCCATTTCACCGACCATGTTAACAGCTTATTAACGTCATCCTGCAGAATCTGGGCGTCGTCTCCTGACCTAATTAGGCGTCCTATTTTATATATATATATATATATATATATATATATATATACACGGGTTCGTTGAGTCTTGTTGTCCTCTGAATAGATGTGGGGCGTTGGATCTGCCCTCATCTGAATGAAACAGTTTGTTTCTTTTGTTAATTTTGTTATTAGTTATTCCGCTTGATAATATTGTTTTCAGGGAAAGATAATCAAAAGATCTTGCTCTTCAAACAAGAAGAGGAAGAAGAAAAAAAGATCCGGGCTTCCACACGCATAACATTGGCTCTGAATTCTGAATTGGTGATTAATTGTTTGTTTGTTTGTTTGTTTGAGTGTTTGCTTCATGTTCTCTGTCCTGTAAGAGGCAATTAGTCTTCTTAACTCATCCGATGTCAAGGGTCGGGGTCGGGGTAGGGTGGGGGGGGGGGGTTTCTTCCTCAGCCGAAAAAATCACCTGACGGCAGCTGAATGAGAGAACCCTATGCATTTATTTGATCTATTATTATTGACTTTATTATATCTTTATTTATTTATTTATTTAGCATTTTTTTTTTTTTTTTTTTTTTGCATCCGATCTTGATATGGACCAAAAGGTCTCCTGTCGGTATGCTCCGCCTTTGTAATTCTTTGGAAAGGGACAATGAAACGGGTTCGAACTACAATTGAATCTCGGATAACGAACGCCCCAGTTAAGGAACAAATTGGTTAACGAACAAGTTCTGTAATCAATTTTGTGTCTCCCTTAACGAACGATGCTTCGGTATACGAATACAGGCAATCCCGCCGGCTCACTGGTGCTTTGGCGCGTTTGCTTCGGTTAGCGAACGTTTCGGTTTAAGTGACACGAACGGGTTAAGCTCGTTATACGAGGTTCCACTTTAGCTTAAAATAAATTAATAAATAAATGTAATCAATTTTGTCTCCCTTAACGAACGATGCTTCGAGGTACGAACAGACGCAATCCCACAGATTCAATGGTGCTTTGGTGCGCTTGTCCTGTAATTGTCTCGGTTAACGAACGTTTCGGTTTAAGTCGCACGAACGGACTAAGCTCGTTATGCGAGGTTCCACGTTAGCTTAAAATAAGAAAACATGGATAAATAAAAAACGCTTCATCGCGGAAAGAGAAATAAAGTTGCCTGGGAACTGCTCGAAATGGCCAAAGTTGTACAGATATGATGAGTTAGGAAGTACTGACGCTAGCCAACAGAGAAAAGGTCGTAAAACAAACAAACAAACAAATAATCTTCAACTCATAATGAGGGCCAGGGATCCAAAGTCAGGCAGTTTCTCTCTCTTTGTCTCTTTCTCTCTCTCTTTTTCTCTCCCTCCCTCTGTCTCTCTCTCTCTCTCACCTTTCTCCCTCTCTCTCTCTCTCACCTTTCTCCCTCTCTCACTCTCTCTCCCCTTTATCTCTCTCTCTCTCTCTCCCATTTCTCCCTCTCTCTCTCTCACTCTCTATCTCCCTTTCCTCCCTCTCTCTCTCTCACTCTCTCTCTCCTTTCTCCCTCACTCTCTCTCTCTCTCTCCTTTCTCCCTCACTCTCTCTCTCTCTCTCTCTCTCTCTCACTCTCTCTCTCTCTCTCTCTCTCTCCCTCACTCTCTCTCTCTCTCTCTCTCTCTCTCTCTCTCTCTCTCTCTCTCTCTCTCTCCACTCAGTCCGTCTTTTGGCGCGAGGCATCATTCGCCTAAGCTGAAAAAACCCAAGATGACACGGCACTGACAGTCCCCTCCTCCCCTTGTGTCTTTGTTTTCTGTTTTTGTTTTTAATTTTTATTCTATTTGTATTGCGTTTGACTCGGGGCAGCTGACGGATGCAGGGATGACCCGCCATCCATGTTACCTCCTTTATAAGGGAAAAAAGCTCTTGGTGTATATACATACATATATATATATATATATATATATATATATATATATATATATATACATATATATATATACACGCATATATATATACAGTATATATATATATATATATATATATATATACATATATATATATATATAACATATATATGTATATATTATATATATGTATATATTATATATATATATATATATATATATATATATATATATATATATATATAAATATATGTACAACACTGAATGGGTCCTAGTGATTAGAGATACATTTTAACAACCACAATGTACTTTAATTCTAAGCCATCAAAGGCCGACATGCAGAAATTGAAATGCGGTACTGCCAAGGACTCGAACCCAGCATCCACATGACAAGTGCCGTAGTAACTTACCAACTAGGCTATCAAGAGAGATATAAGTTGAGCGCAACTTTTCTTATATATATATACACACATATATATGTGTTTGCGTGTGTGTGTTTCTTTACTTAAATACACTGGGCACAGTTACTCTGAATATAGACCGACTTTCTTATTCTCCCTTTTTCACACACACACCAACAGCTGACAGGTGTGGTGCGCCTCGGAACTCCGAAAACGGAAAACTCAAATTTTGTGTTTGTTGCGGACGCTCTCTAACAATGGATTTAATTTATTTATTTGTTTATTTTTATTCATTTATTTTATTAATTATTATTTTATTTTATTTATTAATTATTTGATTTTATTTTACACTATTTTATTTATTCATATATTTATTTTATTTTATTTTATTATTATTATTACTATTTTTTTTTTTTTTTTTTTTTTTTTTTTCCAGAAATGAAAGGCAAAGAGCCAGGGGCTGGCCCTTGAACCAGAGTCGATAGGAATCCAAATTGCGTGATATGATGTTGCGGCCAAAAGTAATCATGTTGTCCTTTCTCGGGTGCATTCCGCCTCCACAGTTTTCAGTCCACATCCAACCTTGAATGGAAACGTGCAGAGGCGCTGCGTGTATATATATTCATATGTGTATATAATGTATGTATAAATCCAAATGTATATATATATATATATATATATATATATATATGCTGGGACATTGTGACAAGTTGATGAAGGTGGAAAAAGAAGTCACGGGTCTAGTTCCGAGGTTTTTATTTTATTTCTGACCGGTTTCGCTCCATGCTTCTTCTGAAGAAGAAGCATAGAGCGAAACCGGTCAGGAATAAACTAAAAAACTCGGAACTAGACCCATGACTTCTTTTTCCACCTTCATCATATGTATGTATATATACATACATACATATATATATATATATATATATATATATATATATATATATATATATATGTTGAAACATTCTGACAGGTTGACGTAAGTGGAGTAGGAAACACAGGAGTCTTAGTCTAAGTTTATTCCTGACTAGTTTCGCAGGTATGCATTTTGAAAAAAAAAAACATACCTGCCAAACTAGTCAGGGATAAACTCAGACTAAGACTCCTGTGTTTCCTACTCCACTTATATATATATATAAACAGATGTGGGTGAGTTTGGAGGTGTGAATGTGAGTGTGTGTGTGTGTGTGTGTATGTGGGTGCGTGTGTGTGTGTGTGTATGCGTGTGTGTGTGTGTGTGTGTGTGTGTGTGTGTGTGTGTATGTGTGTGCGTGTGTGTGTGTGTGTGTGTGTGTGTGTGTGTGTGTGTGTGCACGCGCGTTGACGCGCAGTACTAATCATTGTTGACATGTAATTAATACTGATGCCTTTTCGTATTATGTCTCGATTTTCAAACATTCCACTTGATTAAACATCTCTCGTGCTAACTCTCTTGTCTCTCTTTCTCTTTGCAGAGAAAACGTCGTCCACCAGCTCTTCTATCCCAAAGAGAAGAAGACAAAAGAAGAATTTAAGATAGCGAAGACCTGGAGGAAATAATGTTATTATTTAGTTCATAACGTTATGAGACGACAGTGCAGCGTGCGAACTTGGGGTAGAAAAACAACAACTCTGTTACAAATTTGCATGGTAGATAATGAGTTACAAGATTACTCTAAACTGAACGAAGTTAGTTAATCGTGGTTAGTTGGTGTGACTTCTTCGTTGGCCTGGCGGCAACCGCGCAATCGTGTGAAGAGGGAAATGTTAATATATTGAACAGAGAGTGAGTAATAAATTTGCATGGGAGATAATGAGTTACAAGATTACTGTACACTGAACGAAGTTAGTTAATCCTAGTTAGTTGGTGTGACTTCCTCGTTGTACTAGAGGCAACCGCGCAATCGTGTGAAAACCGCGCAATCGTGTGAAGAGGGAAATGTTAATAGATTGAACAGAGTGAGTTCCAAATTTGTATGGAAGATAGTGAGTTACAAGATTACTCCAAACTGAACGAAGTTAGTTAATCCTGGTTAGTTGGTGTGACTTCCTCGTTGCACTAGAGGCAGCCGCGCAATCGTGTGAAGAGGAATATGTTAATAGATTGAACAGAAAGTGAGGAACAAATTTGTATGGAAAATAATAAGTTACAAGATTACTCTAAACTGAATAAAGTTAGTTAATCCTGGTTAGTTGATGTGACTTCCTCGTTGCACTAGAGGCAACCACGCAATCGTGTGAAGAGAAAAATGTTAATAGATTGAACAAAGAGTGAGTACATGAACTAAAAGCCCTTATCCTTTTGAGATGTAAATTTTTCATAATTTTTTTTTCAGATTATTTTGCAAATATCTTCTGGGACTTTCGCTGTCGTTGTTAGCTATTATGCGCACTCCTCATGACAGTGTTTGTAACAAGAGATCAAATACGAAATATGGGAGAAACAAATCAACTGTGCAAACCAAAACATACGCCACGAAGAAACGCGGAAGCTTCTGACTGAGTCGACTTTTCCGACCTCCAAGAAGAAGAAGAAAAAAAAAAAAAAAAAAAAAAAAAAAGTTGCACACAACTCCAAAACCCCGTTTCCAAACATGAACAACCGGATGGCCCTAAGCCCTGAATACGATGATCTGTACGACCCTTCCTACCCCCTAATGACCCTCTTCCCCTCGCTCGCTCCCTCTCCCTCCTACCCCCTCCATTCCTACTTCTTGGAGTCTTCCTCCACCCCGAGCACTCCCGTCTATGGAAGTCTCCCCCTCGGAGGAGGAGGAGGAGGAGGAGGAGGAGCCACGGGCCAGGAGGTGGACTATGACGCCCTCAACACCTCAAGTACGACCTTGAACGGGACGCTGGGGATCTTCTCTTCGACGGTGGATCCTGCAAATGAGACCGACTCGGCCTGGATGGCTAACAGGAAGGAGACCTACAGGATTATGATGCCGGTAAGTAAGGACACACTCCTACTCCTCCTCCTCCTCCTCCTCCTCCTCCTCCTCCTCCTCCTCCTCCTCCTCCTCCTCTTTCTCTTCCTTATACTCTTCCAACTCCTCTTACTCCTCCTCCTCCTCCTCCTCCTCCTCGTCGTCTACCTTCTTCTCCTCTTCTTACTCTCACCCCTTTTTTCCTCCTCTTCCTCCTCTCCCCCTGTTCCTCCTCTCCCCCTTTTCCTCCTCCTCTTCCTCCTGTCCCCCCTTTTTTCCTCATCTTCCTCCTCCTCTCCCTCCTCCTCCTCTTTCTCTTCCTCCTACTCTTCCTCCTCCTCCTATTCGTCGTCTCCCTTCTTCGCCTCTTTTTCCTCTCCCCCCTTTTTCTCCTTCTCTTCCTCCTCCTCTTCCTCCTTCTCCTCTTTCTCTTCCTCCTACTTTTCCTACTCCTCATACTCCTCCTCCTCGTCTCCCTTCTCCTCCTCTTGCTCCTCTCCCTCCTCTTTCTCCTTCTCTCCCTCCTCCTCTTCTTCCACCTCCTCCTCGTCCTCCTTTCCTCTTCTTTCTCCTCCTCTTCCTCCTCCTCCTCCTCCTACTATTTCTCTTCTTCTTCCTCCTCTTCCTCCTGCTCCTCCTTCCCTTCCTCCTTCTCCTCTCCCTCCTCTTTCTCTCCCTCCTCCTCCTCTTCCTCCTCCTCCTCCTCCTTCCCTTCCTCCTTTTCATCCTTTCTCTTCCTCCTTCTCCTCCTCTCCTCTTCCTCCTTCTCTTCCTCCTCCTCTTCTTCCTCCTCCTCCCACTCCTCTTTCTCCTTCTCTTCTTCCTCCTATTTCTTCTCCTCCTCTTCTTTCTCCTCCTCTTCTTTCTCTTCCTCCTCCTCCTTCACTTCCTCCTTCTCCTCCCCTCCTCCTCCTCTCCTTTCCTCCTTCTCCTCCCCTCCTCTTTCTCATTCTCTTCTTCCTCCTCTTCTTCCTCCTCCTCCTTGTCCCATCCCTCCACTCCCCCTTCTTCTTGACGACAGCTTAATTCTGAAAAAAAAGAAATTCGACTTGATATTAATCGACTTTGTTATATTTTCTTCTACTTCATTTCATTCTATTTCATTTTGACTTGATTTATCCTACCTTATATTCACTTAATGTCATTTATTTAAAATCTGTTTAACTTCGTTATTCTTGTTTTCGCACTTTATTATATTTTGTGTTTCACCTTTTTCTGTCTAGTTTTTTAATTTCATCGTTTCGTTTTAATGTTTTCTTTTTCATTTTCTTTCATCTTCATATTTCATTTCCACATTTGCTTTAATTTGATTCTTTTCCGTCTTCACGTTCTACTCTTATATTTGTCTTAACACCATTCTCTCCTTAATATTATATTTTCTCTTCTTTGGTTAAATTTTCGTCACGTTTCTGTGTCACTCTAATTTCTGTTCTATTTTGTCTCGGGTCATTAAAACATAATTTTGTGGTATCATTACGGCGCCAGAGAGGAGCTCTCTCTCTCTCTCTCCGTCGCCAATTGAAATGCAAATGTATTCATCACCAAATTATCGGACGAAAATAAATGTGGTTTGTTTACAACGCGGCCTTTTGTGACGCATTGCCAAAGCGTCGAAAACCGAACCGGTTGGGTCTTGTTTCGTTTTATTTATTCGTGATGTTCTCTTTCTCTCTCTCTCTCTCTCTTTCTGTATCTCTCTCTCCCTCTCTATCTATCTCCCCCCCTCTCTCTCTCATTCTCTCTCCCTCCCTATTTCTCTCTCTCTCTCTCTCTCTCCCTCTCTATCTCTCTCTCTCTCTCTCTCTCTCTCTATCTCTCTCTCTCTCTATCTATCTCTATCTCTCTCTCTCTCTCTCTCTCTCTCTCTCCCTCTATTTCTCTCTCTCTCTCTTCTCTCTCTCATCCCTCATCCACTATCTCTCCTTCTCCCCCTCTCTCTTTCTCTCTCTCTCTCTCCCTCTCTCCCTCTCTCCCTCCCTCCCTCCCTCCTTCTCCATTTCTATCTCTGTCTCCCTCTCTCCCCCTCACTCTTCCTCTCTTTTCTCTCTCTCTCATTCTCTCTTTCTCTCTCTCCCTCTCTCTCCCTCTCTATCCCACATTCTCTCTCTTTTTTCTCTCTTTCTCAGTCTCCCTCTCTCTCCCTCTCTCTATCTATCTATCTATATCTCTCTCTGTCTCTGTCTGTCTGTCCCTCGTGTTAAGTGTCTCACG
>NC_134791.1:4433652-4456152 GCF_046742065.1 Oratosquilla oratoria | reverse complement strand
TGTCATCTTCTTCTTCTTCTTCTTCTTTGTCCTCTCCGTCTTCTTGTTCGTCCTCATCATTTAATCCTTTCTTCTTCATTCTTCTTGTTTTTCACCTCGTTTCTCTGTTTTTTTTTTTTTTTTTTTTTTTTGGCTTCTTTCTTCCTGTTTTTTTTTTATTTTTTCTCCTTTTTCTTTTTCTTCTTTCTTCCTATTTCTTTCTTCTTCTTCTTCTTTTTCTTCTTCTTCTTTTTCTTCGTCTTTTTCTTCTTCTTATTCTTCCTCTACTTCTTCATCTTTTTCTTCTTATTCTTCGTATTTTCCTCTCCTTCGTTTTCTACTTTTTCTTCTTCTTTTCTTCTTCTTTCTTTGTCTTCTTCTTTCTTCTTCTTCCCCTCCTTCGCCTTCTTCCTCTCTTCCTCTTCTTCTTTATCTTCTTGTTCACTGTGTCGCCGAGTCCTCACGCTCGGCCTGAGCGCCAATCAGTTAATTTGAGCAAACACGTCGACACCGCATAGCCGTACTCGCCCTTCTCCGGTCACAGAGGCCAGCCCCCCTACTCCTCCCCCTCCTCCTTACTTCCATTCCCTCCCTCGTTTGTGGAGTACGCAATTGCCCCCTCGTTAACGACCCTAACTAGGATTCTGAACTGCCCCAAGGTTGAGGTGTGGGTGGATGACATCCTTGCAATACTAAAAAAAAAAATATATATATATATATATATATATATATATATATATACATATTAGGAAGTTATAATGTCGTAGCACCTTTATAAAATAAGACTGACCCGCTTTCGTAGAATGAGATAAGATGTACAGAAAATCTGGATATTTCGACCACTATCCGTGGTCCTCTTCAGCAGAATGATGAAGAGGAGCACAGATAGTGGTCGAAATATACATATTTTCTGTCCATCTTATCTCATTCTTCGACAGTGGGTCAATAGATATATATATATATATATATATATATATATATATATATATATATATATATATATATATATATATACATATATATATATATATATATATATATATATATATATATATATATATATAAAGAGAAATGGGATGGGAGGAATGCCATGGAGTTAAATGAAATCTCCTGACATTGTTGTTGTTATATAAATCATTGCATTATCAAAATTGTAAATATTATCATCAGTAATAATAGTATTATTATTATTATCGTTACTATCACTTTCGTCATGATATTTCTAATTATTATTTCATCATTACTGCCAGTGTTTTTGTGGGTATTACTCTTGTGATTATTGTGATATTTTTGCGACTTTCATTCTAACACAGTTTTAAAAACTTACCTTCCATGCACGCACATTATATGAGTTTGCAATACATACTGTACAGCGTGTCGCAACACAATTTCTTCTTCTGCCTCTTCTTCTTTTTCTTCTTTATCTTTTTCTCCTTCCTCCTCTTCTTTTTCTTCTTCTTCTTCTTCTTCTTCTTCTTCTTCTTCTTCTTCTTCTTCCTTTTCAGCTCCGTACTGTATATCGACCGCATATTTCATGCAGTCAGTAGTTTATGGACTTCAGTCATGCATTATCCTTGTATGATTTGAGATTAATCTCCACTCCATATATATATATATATATATATATATATATATATATATATATATATATAATATATATATATATATATATATATATATATATATATATATATATAGTCATGCATTATTCTTGTATGTTTTGAGATTAGCCTACATTCAATAGATATGGTCATGCCTTATTCTTGTATTTTTTGAGATTAATTTCCATTCTATAACATAGTCATGCATTATTCTTGTATAATTTGAGATTACATCTCCTCTCCATATTCAGTGTATAGTCATGCTTTATTCTTGTATGTTTTGGGATTAGTCTCCACTCCATATATATATTTAGTCATGCATTGTTCTTGTATGATTTGAGATTAATCTCCACTCCATATATATATATATATATATATATATATATATATATATATATATATATATATATATATATATATATATATATATATATATAGTCATGCATTATTCTTGTATGTTTTGGGATTAACCTCCAGTCCATAGATATAGTCTTGCATTATTCTTGTATTTTTTTAGATTAAACTCCACTCCATATATATATATATATATATATATATATATATATATATATAAATATACATATATATATAATGTATATATTACAAAGGATTACAAAGGCGGAGCATGCCGACAGGAGACCTTTTGATCCATATCTAGGTCGGATGCGAAAAAAAAAAATCATATTAATGATAAAATAAAAAATAAAAAATATGATAATGTAAATAACAAATAAAATACATAAATAAATGCATAGGTATAGTTAAATAATAAACAAAGAGGTAAATAGTAAAAAATAATAAATTGACATATAACTAATAATAAATAAAAATCAGACAGACAAATGATAACAAAACAAAAACAAATAATATAAGATAAATTATAATCATTACAGCATCTTACTTAGGTATTTATCTAAATAATTTTAAAGCTTCGAACTGAACAACATTGCACTACCTGTGCAGGAAGTTTATTCCAATCATTAACTACACGGTTGGCAAAGTTGTTTCTACCTACTTCCAAATTGAATCTATTTCCGGACAGTTTGAGACCATTGTTTCTTGTCTGATTCTCATTCAATGTAAAAATTTGGTCACTTTTGATGTTGTCAATTCCCTTTAGAATTTTAAAGACCTGTATCAAGTCACCTCTGAGTCTACGCTTTTTTAGAGAAAACAGATTCATATGTTTTAGTCGATTTTCGTATGATTTATTTTTTATATATGTATATATATATATATATATATATACATATGTATATATATGTATATATGTGTATATATATATATATATATATATATATATATATATATATAGTCATGCATTATTCTTGTATATTTTGAGATTAATCTCCTCTCCATATATGTGTGTATATATATATATATATATATATATATATATATATATATATATATATATATATATATATATATATATATAGTCATGCATTATTCTTGTATGATTTGAAATTAATCTTCACTCCTTAACATAGTAATGCATTATTCTTGTATGATTTGAGATCAACCTCTACTTCATAAATATAGTCATGCATTATTCTTGTATGATTTAAGATTAATCTCCGTTCCATAACACAGTCATGCATTATTCTTGTATGATTTGAGATTAATCTGAAAATAAATATACATATGCTGATCACCCTCCAACATCTACTGTCTTTCCGTTCAGGTTCATGTCCTTAATACTCTCCTCATAAGAACATAAGGGAAAAAAAAAAAACTGCAAGAGACTTTAAGGCCTACACTAGGCAGTTCCATGCCCATTACCACCTGTCATCCCCATCCATAAATCTGTCTAACCATTTCTTAAAACAACTGAAAGTTTCACCGACCACTACATGGTTACTAAATCTATTCCATTCGTTGACCACCCTATTAGTAAACCAATTCTTGCCAATTTCCTTCTTAAATCTAAATTTCTCCTGTTTAAATCCATTACTGCGAGTCCTGCCCTGTTGTCTTAATATGATGACCTTGTGTGCGTCACCCTTGTTGAAGCCTTTGATCCTCAACCATTTCCACGACTCCAGCTCTTTGGCTTGATATACCCCCCAAGGATAGAAACGCTGGTTATTACTGACTGATTGCTGATCCTCCTTTCTTGCAGATTATGATCACGTGCACGGTGGCTATGGGCTTGGTCAGCCTTGTGGTGGTGGCCGCGACGCCCTGGGTCAAACGTCCTCTCTCCCCGACAGTCCGTTTCTCCCTTTCCCTCGCCGCCGCTAACGTCGTCGTGTGCGCTACCATCACGGCCAGTAAGTCTCCCAAAGCACAGTTGGGGATACAAGTTCTTTGGGGAAAGTACCATTTGAGGACGTAGTCTGTGTTGGAGTGGATATACAACGTTTCGATCATACGAAGTTTATCGTGTGTTTGTTTATCAGTAGTCACTGTCCTCACACAGTGCGTCAATAAAGTCAATGTCCTCCCATAGTGCGTCAATAAAGTCATTGTCCTCCCATAGTACGTCAATAAAGTCTTTGTCCTCCCATAGTGCGTTAGTAAAGTCATTGTCCTACCATAGTGCGTCAATAGAGTCATTGTTCTCACATAGTGCGTCAATAAAGTCATTGTCATACCACAGTGCGCCAATAAAGTCATTGTCCTCCCATAGTGTGTCAATAAAGTCATTGTCTTCCCATAGTGCGCCAATAAAGTCATTGTCCTCCCATAGTGCGTCAATAAAGTCATTGTCCTCCCATAGTGCGTCAATAAAGTCATTGTCCTCCCATAGTGCGTCAATAAAGTCATTGTCCTCTCATAGTGCGTCAATAAAGTCATTGTCTTCCCATAGTGCGCTAATAAAGTCATTGTTCTCCCATAGTGCGTCAATAAAGTGTCCTCCCATAGTGCGTCAATAAAGTCATTGTCCTCCCATACTGCGTCAATAAAGTCATTGTCCTCCCATAGTGCGTCAGTAAAGTAATTGTCCTCCCATAGTGCGTCAATAAAGTCATTGTCTTCCCATAGTGCGCCAATAAAGTCATTGTCCTCCCATAGTGCGTCAATAAAGTCATTGTCCTCCCATAGTGCGTCAATAAAGTCATTGTCCTCCCATAGTGCGTCAGTAAAGTAATTGTCCTCCCATAGTGCGTCAATAAAGTCATTGTCCTCTCATAGTGCGTCAATAAAGTCATTGTCCTCCCACAGTGCGTCAATAAAGTAATTGTCCTCCCATAGTGCGTCAATAAAGTCATTGTCCTCTCATAGTGCGTCAATAAAGTCATTGTCCTCCCATAGTGCGTCAGTAAACTTATCGTCCTCACATAGTGCGTTTCCTGGCATGCTTCCTGCCAATTGCCTCTCTCTTTCAGTATAAGTTCCCCCACGTTTTGCCACACGTATATAATGGGGGAGAGAGGAAAGGGGAGGAGATTTGAAGGGCCTTTAATGGGAATATCACCCAAAGGACATCCTCCGTTGATGGCGGAAGAAAACGGGAAACTCCCTCTGTTTATTCGTGAGGATTTACGAGTTCGAACGTTTTCTTCCTCTTGGATTCTCGGACACTTCAGGGGAGGCTGGTGACACCGGCCATTGATGGGGCTCCTCGACTGACATGTTGCTTTCTTTCTCCAAATGGAAATAAATGAAAAAGGATGAATGATTATCATGCCAGGACCCAAGGTGACTTTGATTCCGTTATGGTGGAATGTATATACATATATATATATATATATATATATATATATATACATATATATATATATATATAAATGTATATATATATGTATATATATATATATATGTATATATATATGTATATATATATATATATATGTGTCTAAGTTACATGAATGAGGTCAGATTGCAAGGACTGCAAAAGAGGAAGAAGTAAGTCTGAGAGAAGGAAACAATTTGGGAGAGGAGGAAGAGGAGGAGGAGGAGGTGGGGAGGAGGAAGAGGTGGGAGGGAGGGCATCTAACAAGGCCATTCATATGATGTGCATAAGCGTTGTAGCTTAGATGTGACCTCGCTTTACACATTTTCTTCTAAGTTACTGAAGACGAGGTCAGGCAAGAGGTGAAAGAAGAGATTCTAGAGCAGCGTTTTCCAAACCTTTCCAGACCCTAAGACAACGTTTCCCAAACCTTTCCAGACCCTAAGGCAGCGTTTCCCAAACCTTTCCAGACCCTAAGGCAGCGTTTCCCAAACCTTTCCAGACCCTAAGGCAGCGTTTCCCAAACCTTTCCAGACCCTAAGGCAGCGTTTCCCAAACCTTTCCAGACCCTAAGGCAGCGTTTCCCAAACCTTTCCAGACCCTAAGGCAGCGTTTCCCAAACCTTTCCAGACCCTAAGACAACGTTTCCCAAACCTTTCCAGACCCTAAGACAGCGTTTCCCAAACCTTTCCAGACCCTAAGACAGCGTTTCCCAAACCTTTCTAGGCCCTAAGACAGCGTTTCCCAAATCTTTCCAGACCCTAAGACAGCGTTTCCCGAACCTTTCCAGACCCTAAGGCAGCGCTTCCCAAACCTTTCCAGACCCTAAGGTAGCGTTTCACAAACCTTTCCAGACCGTAAGGCAGCGTTTCTCAAACCTTGCCAGACCTTAAGGCAGCGTTTCCCAAACCTTTCTAAACCTTAAGACAGCAATTCCCAAACCTTTCCAGACCCTAAGACAGCGTTTCCCAGACCTTTCCAGACCCTAAGGTAGCGTTTCCCAAACCCTTCCAGACCCTAAGGTAGCGTTTACCAAACCTTTCCAGACCGTAAGGCAGCGTTTGTCAAACCTTGCCAGACCCTAAGACAGCGTTTCCCAAACCTTTCCAGACCCTAAGACAGCGTTTCCCAAACCTTTCCAGACCCCAAGACAGCGTTTCCCAAACCTTTCCAGACCCGAAGACAGCGTTTCCCAAACCTTTCCAGACCCTAAGGCAGCGTTTCCCAAACCTTTCCAGACCCTAAGACAGCGTTTCCCAAACCTTTCCAGACCCTAAGACAGCGTTTCCCAAACCTTTCCAGACCCTAAGGCAGCGTTTCCCAAACCTTTCCAGACCCTAAGGCAGCGTTTCCCAAACCTTTCCAGACCCTAAGGCAGCGTTTCCCAAACCTTTCCAGACCCTAAGGCAGCGTTTCCCAAACCTTTCCAGACCCTAAGACAGCGTTTCCCAAACCTTTCCAGACCCTAAGACAGCGTTTCCCAAACCTTTCCAGACCCTAAGGCAGCGTTTCCCAAACCTTTCCAGACCCTAAGGCAGCGTTTCCCAAACCTTTCCAGACCCTAAGGCAGCGTTTCCCAAACCTTTCCAGACCCTAAGGCAGCGTTTCCCAAACCTTTCCAGACCCTAAGACAGCGTTTCCCAAACCTTTCCAGACCCTAAGGCAGCGTTTCCCAAACCTTTCCAGACCCTAAGGCAGCGTTTCCCAAACCTTCCCAGACCCTAAGGCAGAGTTTCGCAAACCTTTCCAGACCCTAAGACAGCGTTTCCCAAAAGTTTCCAGACCCTAAGGCAGCCTTTCCCAAACCTTTCCAGATCCTAGGGCAGCGTTCCCCAAACCTTTCCAGATCCTAAGACAGCGTTTTCCAAACCTTTCCAGACCCTAAGACAGCGTTTCCCAAACCTTTCCAGACCCTAAGGCAGCGTTTCCCAAACCTTTCCAGACCCTAAGGCAGCGTTTCCCAAACCTTTCCAGACCCTAAGGCAGCGTTTCCCAAACCTTTCCAGACCCTAAGGCAGCATTTCTCAAACCTTTCCAGACCCTAAGACAGCATTTCCCAAACCTTATCAGACCCTAAGACAGCGTTTCCCACACCTTTCCAGACCCTAAGAGAGCGTTTCCCAAACCTTTCCAGACCCTAAGGCAGCGTTTCCCAAACCTTTCCAGACCATAGCACCCCCTGTTGTCATGCCTAAGCAGTCCAGCACCCCTATCTAGTTATTAGAAGGATAAAAGAAAGTGAAGTGTACTGCTTGATGATTTATTTTCTTGATTCCTTAGAACTGAAACAAATTGACAATATTGTTTATAGAAGAAATAAGAACACCCTGTAGAAATAAAATAGCATGGGGAAAGTCAAATATGTACAACTGGGTAATCAATGATACATATGTGAAATTTATGTGCGTCACTTCCCAGCACCCCCTGTAATTTATTTCAGCACCCCCTGTAATTTATTTCAGCACCCCCTGTAATTTATTTCAGCACCCCCTGTAATTTATTTCAGCACCCCCTGTAATTTATTTCAGCACCCCCTGTAATTGATTTCAGCACCCCCTGTAATTGATTTTAGCACCCCCTGTAATTTATTTCAGCACCCCCTGTAATTGATTTCAGCACCCCCTGTAATTTATTTCAGCACCCCCTGTAATTTATTTCAGCACCCCCCTGTAATTGATTTCGGCACCCCATGTAATTGATTTCAGCACCCCCTGTAATTGATTTCAGCACCCCCTGTAATTGATTTCAGCACCCGTGTAATTTATTCCAGCACCCCCTGTAATTGATTTCAGCACCCCCTGTAATTGATTTCAGCACCCCCTGTAATTTATTTCAGCACCCGCCTGTAATTGATTTCGGCACCCCATGTAATTGATTTCAGCACCCCCTGTAATTGATTTCAGCACCCCCTGTAATTGATTTCAGCACCCGTGTAATTGATTTCAGCACCCCCTGTAATTGATTTCAGAACCCCCTATAATTTATTTCAGCACCCCCTGTAATTTATTTCAGCACCCCCTGTAATTTATTTCAGCACTTCAGGTAGGGAAACGCTGCTCTAGAGTTTCAGCCCTCGTTTCCTCTTCAGCAGACCGAAATCGCCTGTAGCTCAACCAGAACAAAATATATAGAGAGAGAGCCACAGCGATTAAGAGAGTTGCCAGTTCCGCTTTTATTCAAAGTGACTTGCTTCCCCATTCGTTTGCTATCCCCAACTTTCTATTCGCTCCCTCCTTTTTCCCCCACCCCCTAACCGCACCCCCATGGTAGTACCCCACAAAAAAATCCTCTCCCCCCCCACCTTTCTGCTCGCTCCCTCATTTGCTCCCCACCCCCCTAACCGCACCCCCATGGTAGTACCCTAAAAAAAAAAAAAAAAAAAAAAAAAATCCTCTCCCCCACCTTTCTGCTTGCTCCCTCATTTGCTCTCTCCACCCCCCTAACCACACACCCCTCGAGTTAGTGCCCCCTCCCCCCCAAAAAAAAAGACTATAAGGTTGCCCGAGATCAGCCAACCAGACCTTGGTGCCATTCATTTGCAAACGAAGCCTTTGAGTATCACCATTTTTATAATTTTGAAAACATAATTACGGTTAATTAAGGCCTCTCCGTGTTCTGGCGGGGATAATTAACGGTTTGGTAACTGTTCAGATGTGAAGGGATAGGGAGGGAGGTAGAGAGGAGGAGGAAGGCGTTAAATGAATGTGTGTGTGGGTGTGGGTGGGTATGTATTTACCTAGTTTACCTAGTTGTATTATACGGGAAGGGGAGATATGCTCCTGGTGACCCGTTTTTGTATCTCGCAAGATCAAGTTTGTTCTTAAATTGTTGTATTGTGTTTGCACATGCTATTTCTTCATCCAATTTGTTCCATACATCTATCACTCTATGTGGGAAGCTGTGTGTACGTGTGTGTGTGTCTGTGTATGTGTGTGTGTGTGTGATACCAATTTTATTCATTCGTTAACTACTCTATTAGTAAACCAGTTCTTTCCCATTTCCTCCTTAAACCTAAATTTGCCCAATTTAAACCCATTACTACAAGTCCTGCACTGCTGTCGTAATATGATGACCTTGCTTGGGTCATCCTTGTTAAAGCCCTTGACCCACTTGCACACCTCAATTTCCAGGCATCATCTGCAACTCGTATCTTCCGGCGGTCTTCGAGTACAACGTTCCGATCTGCATCAAACTCTCGATCGAGACGCTCCGCCTCGGAAGCATGTTGGTCCAAGTCTTCCACCTCGTCGTGGTCGCCTTCAACCACTACATCGGCGTCCTCAAGCCCCTCCACTACGCCGCCACCATGACCCCGGCTACCCAGAAGGTCATCCTGGTCATCCTCTGGATCTCTCCCAGTAAGTGTTCTTCTTCTTCTGCGTTAGTAAATGAAGGAGGGACACATTGGGGAAGTTTCTGTCTTAAAGGTTCTCCCCCAGTAGGTCTTCTTCTGCGTGAGTGGATGAAAGAGGGATACATTGAGGAAGTTTCTGACTTAAAGGGTCTCCTCCCAGTAATGTGTTCTTCTTCTTCGTGAGTGGATGAAGGAGGGACACATTGGGGAAGTTTCTGCCTTAACGGGTCTCCCCCAGTAGGTCTTCTTCTGCATGAGTGGATGAAAGAGGGATACATTGAGGAAGTTTCTGACTTAAAGGGTCTCCTCCCAGTAATGTGTTCTTCTTCTTCGTGAGTGGATGAAGGAGGGACACATTGGGGAAGTTTCTGTCTTAAAGGTTCTCCCCCAGTAGGTCTTCTTCTGCGTGAGTGGATGAAAGAGGGATACATTGAGGAAGTTTCTGTCTTAACGGGTCTCCCCCAGTAGGTCTTCTTCTGCGTGAGTGGATGAAAGAGGGATACATTGAGGAAGTTTCTGTCTTAAAGGGTTTCCCCCAGTAGGTCTTCTTCTGCGTGAGTAGATGAAGGAGGAATACATTGGGGAAGTTTCTGCCTTTAAAGGGGTTTGGATCCTTTCTAATAAGGTTGGATTCCTCTTAAAACGTGTTGGATCCCTCTTAAAACGTGTTGGATCCACTTAAAGTTGTTTGATTCCTTTCAGAGGATTCGGATCGTTTAAGGGGAATCCAACACCATTAAGAGGGATCAAACCAATTAAGGAGGATCTAACTCCATTGAAAAGGATCGACGACCAAGAATTATCCCCTAGTAGGTATTCTTCTTCTGCGTGAGTTGAAGTTTCTGCCTTAAAAGGTCTGGATCCTTTCTGATAAGGTTGGATACCTCTTAAAGGGGTTCAATCCTCCTTAAAGTGGTTGGATTCCTCTTTAAAGGGTTTGACCCTCCTTAAGGTGGTTGGATACCTCTTTAAAAGGGTTTGACTCTCCTTAAGGTGGTTGGTTTCTTTTTAGAGGATTCGGATCGTTTAAGGGGAATCCAACCCCCTTAAGAGAGATCAAATTCCTTTTTAATCCCATTAAAAAGGATCGACACCCATTAAGAATTATCTAATCCCATTTCTAGATTCCAATCCCCTTAAGTAGGGCGATGTGGTGTCTGTAGATGGAGTATCTAGTTGATGACTTTGTGGAGGCTCGGTTAAGGTCATAGAAAAAGGGAAATAGAAAAAAGAACAAGAAAGAAATATATAAAACACATATTTTTTAATGAAAGAGGAAGATAACTGTGGAACAGAATAACGTCTCATTAGTGTGAGTTGATCACGTGTGGTACAATGGTGAGTGTTGTTTGTGTTGGCACAGTTGATATTGTCTCTTTTGTTTTCGAATTCCACTTGATATTACATACATGGGCTCAAACGAGGCCCGTGGGAATAATTAAATTCCAAAAAAAAAAAAAAAAAAAAAAAAAATGTATCAGCGAGTTATATCACTCCAAAGACCGTGGGAATGACATTCCACAAAAAAAATAAAAAAAAATAAATAAATAAATAAATAAATATATAAATAAATAAATAAATGAATAAATAAAATAAAGTAAAAAAGAAATAAAAATTGTATCAGTGAGTCTTATCACTCCAAAGACCGTGGGAATGACATTCCACTAAAAAAAAAAAATCTCTTCCCTTCATTAGTGCCGTCTAGTGTGCCAGTTAAGTGGCTTTATGATCACGCTCGTGACAAACAAACCACGAGACAAGTCTACCGTCATTTATGTATCACAGTGGCCATAACTCTTCAGGTGACCGGAGAGTGACGGGGTGATATGCATAGACAGATATATCACTGTCTGCAATGCTGTCATCACGTAAAATATATTTGACCCCTTTTTTTTTTTTTTTTTTTTTTTTTTTTTTTCTTTTTTTTTTTTTTTTTTTTTTTTTTTTTTTTTTTTTTTTTTTTTTTTTTTTTTTTTTTAAGCACCTCCCTCCATGGTCTGCCATTATTCATCATAGGTTGATGGAGGATGTGGGTGGTGGGTGGGATTCACCATGGTCTTGGATCACATGTTGGACTCGTGATCGACGGCTATTACCCTCCCGGAAGAGAGCTCAGAGCTCATATATATGACTGATCTATGGGTAATGCTGTGACCTTGCACACACACACACACACACACACACACACACACACACACACACACACACACACACACACACACACACACACACACACACACACACAACTCCCCGCCCACGAGAGTTGGAGTAACGACTCGCAGCGCAAGCGATACTGAAATTATTTCAGCCCTGGGCGGGATTCGAACCCGGACCGCCGTAGTGGCGGCCGGTCGTGTGTGTGTGTGTTTATTCGATTTAGTATACTAGCTTAAAACTATGTTCATAAGATCTCATCTCTTTTTCTCCATTCAAAATTCCTTGTTTACCACATTCCATGTTCTCTGAATTATTTCATTAACTGTACTTTTGTCTTTTATTTATTCATTTATTTATTTTTATTCTTAATTACTTTTATCGCCTTCCTTTCCACACCCTCTCTCTCTTTTCTTCTTGGCGGGCACGTTATCTTATTAAATTACACTTTTTCCATCGTCATGTATTTTTATCCAACCTTTCTCTTCTATTCTTTTTTCCTTCTTGTTGTATTTGTTCACACTACCTGCTGGCTTATCATTCCCCTCATTTAACTTTTCGTAATCCCCTATCAATTCGCAGGTTCTTTCATTTCATTACCTTTTATATCACTCATATAATTCTTGTCACTGTAAGATTTTAATTGTTGCCCATTGGGCTTTTAAATCTTTAGTAATTGCACTCATAGTTTTCTCTGCCTCTATCAAGTCATCAATAATTCATTCATTTGGTGCATTCTTGTTCTTGGCGAAGATCGAGGGGATGGCGGTTCGAACCCTGCCACCGGCGAAGTAGAACCAAGGGCATCAGAGTTCGCTGTGAGGGGCACCGTCCTAGCCTTCTGATAGGTGGAGTTTGTGACGTTAAACCATATTTTAATCTACTATAAACAGTATTGAGTTCCTGTTTGATTCGGTGACAAGTACTCTGCCGGTCGTCCGTTTTCTTCAATTTACGGTTTTCCCTGTCTTCCTTTTTTTTTTTTTTCTTTCTTTTTCTTCTTCTTCTTCTTCTTCTTCTTCTTTTTTCTTTTTCTTTTTTATCAGCTGCCAAGCATTTACGGGACCCCACGCGGCTTCCCCTATCTTCCTTTTCTCTCTCTATCTCTCTCTCTCTCTCTCTCTCTCTCTCTCTCTCTCTCTCTCTCTCTCTCTCTCTCTCTCTCTCTCTCTCTCTCTCTCTCTCTCTCCATTTGATCACCCGCCAATCATTCACAGTACCCCACGTTACCTCCAACCAACCTCGCAACCGCTTATTATATATATTTCGATGATGAGCTAGAGCGGACACGTCCTCTTACTACGGCGTCTGTTTGTATGTGCGTGTATGTGTATGCTTCACCATGGTCTCGGACCACGTGTCGGACTCGTGACCAACAGCTATTACCCTCCCGGAAGAGAGCTCAGACCTCATTTATGACCGATCTATGGGTAATGCTGTGACCCTACACGCACACATATCCCCAACTCCCCGCCCACGGGAGTTGGAGTAGCGACTCGCAGCGCAGCGATACAGAAATTATTTCATCCCTGAGCGGGATTCGAACCCAGACCGTCCTAGTGGCGGCCGCGAACTCTGCCACTGCGCCATCGAGTCGTGTGTGTGTGTATGGTGTGTGTGTGTGTGTGTGTGTGTGTGTGTGTGTGTGTGTGTGTGTGTGTGTGTGTGTGTGTTTCTCTGTTCACTTGCGTGTCTGCATATATTTGTGTTGCCTCTTGAGTGTATGTCTCACTATAGTCCTCAATCCAAATTATTCTTATTAAAAAGTTACACATCATAAACATTTCCTTTATCACAAGATTTTTCCCTTGTGCCCAGCTTGACATGGAACACACTGAAAACATTCGAATAAATTCTCATAATATATATATATATATATATATATATATATATATATATATATATATATATATATGCAGAATGATCACTAAAACACCTGATTTTTTTTTTTTTTTTTTTTTTACAGGTAACCGCAAAGGAAATCGAAAAAAAAAAACAGAAATTCCCCTGAAGATGTGTATAACATGAAAGCGCTTCTTTCCAATTTCCTTGGGGTTCGCTGAAAAAAAAAAAATATATATATATATATATATATATATATATATATATATATATATCTTGATAGCGAATTGGTTTAAGTCACTTTAACTTTGTTACGGTTTAGCTGAGTTCAAATCCTCGGCTCATCCACGTTTCAATTTCCAACAAAATGTCTCCATCGAGCGATTCTTCAGTCTCGATTGCGATGGCATGGAATTAAAAGTTGTTTGTGGTTGAAAAAAAAAAAAAAAAAAAATATATAATATATATATATATATATATATATATATATATATATACATACATACATACATATATATACACATATATATCGTGACGTCCAAATACCCTCTCTTCCCCCATGTCAAATGCCTCATCATTTCTTAAGAAAACAAAACTGGCGCATCATACGTCATAATACGTCGTAATACAGTAGTTCTTAACCTTTTGATGACTCCAGACACCTAATGGATTGCCCAATATGGTCGCCATACCCTAATCACTTGACTCTCGAAATAATCATCACCATTCACCTTCCGCCGTCGTTGAAAGTAATACAATAACAACATTTAAAAAGCGCTTAGACAAATATTTGGGCTCTAATCCGCAAATAGAATATTATCCTTTGCAATAAAAGATCTGACAGCCCGGCATTTAACTGTAATTGGATAGGACAGTGGTAGTAGTAGTATTAGTTCATCTTATATTGCCTAGTTGCCCTGTTTTCTCACTGTAGCTTAGTATAGTAAACACAAACAGCCTCGTTAGGGCCAGTAGGCCTGCCGTTGTTTGTTCTTCCTTTGTGTTCCTTTGTGTATTCCTATTAATTACCTGTATGACTTCTAGATATAATAATAGCTAGAATTTTCTGTATTATAAGTATGGATAGCTAGGAATAAAACATGTAATAAAATCATAAGCATTGATGACTTTATCATAATGTTAATAATCTAACACTCTACCCAAATATAAACTGACACATTAAGTGACCATTATCCAGGGTTCGAGTCTCAAACTGCCCTCAGTGTTTTCCAACTTTTTTTTTTTTTTTTTACTTAGGCGACCCCCCAATATGATCCTTATGATATAATCGCGACTCCACTAATGTATTTGTATGTGTTAATATATATATGATTAGTTGTTGAGTGTAAAAAGTAGTGGACCAGTATAATAAATATTTGTGTAAGAAAGATAATGTAAGGTTATAAAAGACAAAATTAACATAATTAAATTTTGTTATTGAATTCATATAATTTTTCAAAAAAAAAAAAATATATATATATATATATATATATATATATATATATATATATATACATATACAGTATGCCAACCGCTTCCCCAGGGTTGGGTAACAGTGAGTTATAAATACCCCCGGTTGTAAACCCGTGTTAATACACTGTAACCCATTTTCTACCCAAAGTTGCAGGGCTGTTCATTTCCTTCGGGAGCATCAAGGACCAGGGCTACCAATCCCACGAATGTGACAATAACTACTTCTTGCTCAGTGGTATCACGGTACGTGTATAACGATGCAGTCACGAACATAAGTTTTGACCAGAGTTTTTTGTGATACAACATTAAAATTCTTTGTCTGATAACTTACGGTGGTATTCTTATAAAAATTCTTTCCTTATATAAATGTTTCCTTATATAAATCTTATATAAATTCTTGGAAGGGAAAGATTTTTTTTAAGAATACCACCGTAATTTGTCAGACAAAGAATCTTACGATGGTATTCTTAAAAAAAATCCTTATATAAATCTTATATAAATCCTTGGAAGGGAAAGATTTTTTTAAAAATACCACCGTAAGAATCTTACGGTGGTATTCTTACAAAATAATTCCTTACATAAATCTTTCCTTAAATAAATATCATATGCATCCTTGGAAGGGAAAGACTTTTTTAAGAATACCACCGCAAGAATCAAACGGTGGTATTCTTAAAAAAATCTTTCCTTATATAAATCTTTCCTTATAAAAATCTTACATAAATCCTCGGAAGGGAAAGATTTTTTAATGCCTGTCATCATAAGAATCTGAATCTTACGGTGGTATTCTTAAAAAAAAATATTTCCTTACAAAAATCTTTCCTTGTATAAATCTTATATAAATCCTTCGAAGGGAAAGATTCTTTCCTTATATAATTTTTCCTTATATATCTTATATAGATCCTTGGAAGGGAAAGTTTTTTAAGAATACCACTAAGAATCTAAAAATCTTACGGTGGTATTCTTAAAATCTTACGGTGGTATTCTTAAAAAAATCTTTCCTTATAAAAATATTTCCTTATATAAATCTTTCCTTATATGAATTCTTGGAAGGGAAAGATTTTTTGAAGAATACCATCGTAAGAATCTTAGAGTGGGATTCTTGAAAAGAATATTTCTTCACATAAAAATTTCCTTATATAAATCCTTAGAAGGGGATTTTTTTTAAGAATACCACCGTTATTTCTTCCTATCTAGTACAGAAAATGAGCTAAGTGTAAACTATATTATACATAGAAAAATCTATCACGTAATAGACAAAAAATAATTATATTGAAGTGAGAATTGTAGCGAATGTTAAAATTTTAGCTTGCCATTGTCTATTCCATTAGTCCATATGTGACTTAATTCTTATTCACTTCCGTATGTGTTAATGCTTTGGAGTGATTGATAACTCAGTTACGTATTTGCTCGTTCAATTCGTGTTGTGTCGTTCATTTTCTGTCATTTCTTTTATTTCCGTTTTATCGACAAAACAATTTTAGCATTGATGTTATTGTTATTAATATTCGTGTTGTTATTGTTGTAGTAATCACACTTTTGTTATTAGAAAAGTTGTAATGGTTATTGTCATTTTAAAGAAAATGAAAAAAGTAATTACTATTAAACAGTATCTTATGATAACGTGAGTATAAGATTTTATATTAGCGGGCCGCATGTGGCCCGCGGACCGTAGTTTGCCCACCCCTGCGGCTTACCACATATTTGGGCCATCACCTTACTCTCGCTCTCCCTCTGTCTTTTCCTACTTCGCTCTCTTCAGATGACGGAAGCCCTCAAAGAGAAACATTGCTCAGTAGGAATAGGAACAGTAATAAACATCACAGTGACACATGCGATCCAATAGAGGTATTCAGCTAGGTGAAGGGCTTTAACAAGGATGATGTAGTCAAGGTCATCATATTAAGACATCAGTGCAGGACTTCTAGTAATGGATTTAAATTGGACAAATTTAGGTTAGAAGGAAATAGGCAATAACTGGTTTATTAACAGAGTAGTTAAGGAATGGAATAAACTTAGTAACGATGTAGTGAGCGCTGAATAGGTTGTTCCAACAGAAAATTAAATAACTTTATGGATAGGGATGACAGGTGGTAATGGATATGGAACTGCCTAGTGTAGGCCTTATGGTCTCTTGCAGCCTCTTCCATTCTTATGCTCTTATAGGCAAGCGAATAGAAAGCCAAAATGATTGGCACTGCACTGAAAGTCACTAACTAGAAGTTAAATTTGAAATCTAGAATAGATTTATATTGACAATACTAAAGTAACTTCATAAATATTGACAATATGAATATGATACATCCTAGAAAGACATTGAGAGAATTCCTAGTTGGTATTGAAAGGATGGGATAGGGTTAGGCCTTTCGGTAATAGAAATATTGACAATACCATTATTATCAATACGCATTGGCCATATGAAAGGGGGAGGTCTAGGGTTATGTCTTTCGGTAATAGAAATATTAACAATACTATTATTGTCAATACGCATTGACCGTATGAAAGGGGGAGGTATAGGGTTATGTCTTTCGGTAATAGAAATATTGACAATACTATTATTGTCAATACACATTGGCCATATGAAAAGGGGAGGTATAGGGTTAGGTCTTTCGGTAACAGAAATATTGACAATACCATTATTGTCAATACGCGTTGGGCACATGAAAGGGGAGGTATAGGGTTAGGTCTTTCGGTAATAGAAATATTGACAATACCATTATTATCAATACACATTGGCCATATGAAGGGGGGAGTTATAGGGTTAGGTCTTTCGGTAATAGAAATATTGACAATACCATCATGGTCAATGCGCATTTACCATATGAAAGGGGGAGGTATAGGGTTAGGTCTTTCGGTAACAGAAATATTGACAATACCATTATCGTCAATACGCGTTGGCCACATGAAAGGGGGAGGTATATGGTTAGGTCTTTCGGTAATAGAAATATTGACAATACCATTATTGTCAATACACATTGGCTATATGAAAGGGGGAGGTATAGGGTTAGGTCTTTTGGTAACAGAAATATTGAAAATGCCATTGTTGTCAATACGCATCGCATTGGCCATATGAAAGGGGGAGGTATAGGGTTAGGTCTTTGGGTAATAAAAATATTGACAATACCATTTTTGTCAATACGCGTTGGCCACATGAAAGGGGGAGGTATAGGGTTAGGTCTTTCGGTAATAAGAATATTGACAATACCATTATTGTCAATACGCATTGGCCATATGAAAGGGGGAGGTATAGGGTTAGGTCTTTCGGTAACAAATATTGACAATACCATTATTGCCAATACACATTGGCCATATGAAAGGGGGAGGTATAGGGTTAGGTCTTTGGGTAATAGAAATATTGACAATACCATTATTGTCAATACGCGTTGGCCACATGAAAGGGGGAGGTACAGGGTTAGGTCTTTCGGTAACAGAAATATTGACAATACCATTATTGCCAATACACATTGGCCATATGAAAGTGGGAAGCCTTTATTGGTCCGTTAGGCTAGTAACAAAGGGCGTGGGCCCCACCTTTGTACACACTGCACTCGATAGTTTGCCCTTTGTCAACAAAGAAGGGACCTTTTGTCGACAGAGAAGAAGTCTCCTCGTCTGTTGCGCTGCCAACAGCCTCCCCCCCTCCCCCCGTTGACAACGGAGACGATGGACAAACAGACTCCTTCCTTCAATATCTGACAACATTGGCAACCCCCATCCCCACTTTCCCCCTCCCTTCTCTCTTTCTCTCTCTCTCTTTCTCTTTCCCCTACACTCTCTCTCTCTCTCTCTCTCTCTCTCTCTCTCTCTCTCTCTCTCTCTCTTTCCCCCACACTCTCTCTTTCCCTCTCTCATTCTTTCTCTGTCTCTCGTTCTCTCTCTGTCTCTCTCCCTTTCTCTCCCTCTTTCTGTCTCTCTCTTTCTCTCTCTCTCTCTTGCCTTTTCTCTCCCTCTCTCTACCCTCACTCTCTTTCTCTCCCTCCCACTCTTTCCCCCACACTCTCTCTTTCTCCCTCTCTCTCTCATTCTTTCTCTGCCTCATTCTCTCTCTGTCCCTCTCCCTTTCTCTCCCTCGTTCTCTCTCTCTCTCTCTCGGTCTCTCTCTCGCCTTTTCTCTCCCTCTCTCCACCCCCACTCACTCTCTCTTTCTGTGTGTGTGTATGTATGTGTGTGTGTGTGTGTCTGTGTGTGTGTGTGTGTGTGTGTGTGTATATGTGCGCCATAGCATAATATACGCAATACTAACGCCTCCCTCTCTCCCTCTCTCCCCGCTGTAGTTCCGTATAGTGTACTCGTGTCTCTTCTTCGGTCCGCTCCTCCTGCTGAGCGTCATCTACTGCCACATCTTCTACCTGCTGGGCAAGCGGGACCTGACTCTCGTCTCCGACGAGCAGAGGAACAACCTGCAGCGCAACATCAAGGTAAGTGAGAACGGGGGGAGAGCCTGTGTGGGCGTGGGTGTGGGTGTGTGTGTGGGTGTATGTATGTATTTGTGTGTGTGCGTGCGTGTGGGTGTGTATGTGTATCTGTATGACAGTGTGTGTGTGTGTGTATGTTTATGTATTTTATGTGTGTGTGTGTCTGTATGTCAGTGTACGTTCGCGCGCGCGCGTATGTGTGTATTTTTTTTTTTTTTAACGTGTGTGATTCATCATGGTCTTGGATCACGTGTTGGACTCGTGATGGTCAGCTATTTCCTTTCCGGAAGACAGCTCAGAGCTCATATATGACCGATCTATGGGTAATGCTGTGACCTTACATGCACGCACACACCCAACTCCCCGCTCACGAGAGTTGGAGTAACGACTCGCAGCGCAGCGATACTGAAATTATTTCATCCCTGGGCGGGATTAGAACCCAGACCGCCGTAGTGGCAGGCGAGAACTCTAACCACAGCGCCACGAGGTGTGTGTGTGTGTGTGTGTGTGTGTGTGTGTGTGTGTGTGTGTGTGTGTGTGTGTTTTGGGAAGGGGAGTGATCTGTGAAAAAACAAAGAGAACTGGAATCAAGGAAATGAATGTTTGGGGGAGGTAGGGAAAGGAAAGGGAGCTGGGAAATAGACGTGGGGAGGAGACCGGATGTCGGGCGGGTGGGGGAAAGGGACAAGATATAAGAACGTGAGGAAAGGGGAGGAAGGAAAGGAAGGATACAAGAAACGAAAGCGAGGAAGGGTTGTGAGGTAAAAAAAACAAAAATAAATAAATAAATAAATAAATAAATAAAAATAAATAAATAAATATAAACCATAGATAAAAAGGAGGGGAGGAAGTCACTGGTATAGGTAGGGGCAAATGGAAAGGGAAGTGTGGAAGGGATTGAAAGGGAGGAGGGCAGATGGAAAAGACAGGGTTAAAGGGAATAAAAGGTATGGGAGGGGGGAGGGGGATGGAAAGGGAAGGGTAGAAGGGAATGAAAGGTATAGGAAGAGGGGCAGATGGAAAGGGAAGGGTGGAAGGGGTTGAAAGGGAGGAAAGGCAAATGGAAAGGGAAGGGTGGAAGGGATTGAAAGGTATAGGAGGAGGGGGGCAGATGGAAAGGAAAGGGTGGAAGGGATTGAAAGGAATGGGAAGAGGGAGACAGATGGAAAGGGAAGGATGGAAGGGATTGAAAGGTATAGGAGGAGGGTGGGACAGATGGAAAGGGAAGGGTGGAAGGGAATGAAAAGCATACCTGAGAAATGAGTGATCAGAAGAGGGTGAGGAAATAGCACGCATACAAAAAAAGAAAAGAAAAGAAAAAAAAAAAAAAAAAAAAAAATCGGTCCGGAGCTTCTGCTCTGCGATGAAAGACACCAAATCGGCAGGAGACTTTCCAATACACTTTTTCATTTATCTATTTATTTATTTACTTGTTCGTCTCATTATTTATCTATTCATTTCTTAATCTGTAGGAGACATAACAAATAATAATAAAAGTAATTATAATAATAATGATAACAACAACAACAACAACCGGTTAATGGATACACCTGTGGCAGGGAATGTAAACCCTCTTCTGGCTTTCTTGATTTATTGAAGAGATATTTACAGCATGAGGATATAATACCCTACGGGGAGAGTCCCCAAGTGCTCCCTATAAGGAGAATTTCACCCCTGGTGACGCATTCGCCGCATATGGACGTGAATACACCTATCTTTGCATATCTGGTGTAGGATTTACAGTTAGAGCATAGGTATGGGATTTATACAATACCATTTGTGTGGTGGTTGTAGTAATAAGTTTCTAGATGGTATTAGAGACTCAGAGAGTGTGTCTTGATATAGTGTATGGATTATAGTTATAATTGTGTAGTTTGGTAGGTATATGGAAAAGGTTAATGATTTGTCTGGCGACGCTATGTACTTATTTCGGTAACTTTCCGTTGGGCGATGGCGTGATGTGTTTTGTTTATTTGATAGAGATGTTGACGAATTGGGAATGTGGAAGTCAGCAAGATTGGAGGTATTGCGCGATTCCAGTGGATCACATGTCAGGCATGTGACATATCGTAATGGTTAATAATGATATATGGATACGCTCCACCGGATCTACAGGACTCCACCGGATCTACAGGACTCTACCGAATCTACAGGACTCCACCGTACCTGCATGACTCCATATCATCTACAGTGCTCCACAGCATCTATAGGATTCCACCGTATCTACAGGACTTCATTGGATCTACAGGACTCCACCGGATCTACGGGACTCCACCTAATCTACAGGTCTCCGCACCAGTTACAGGATTCCACCGTATCTACAGGACTCCAACGGATGTACAAGACTCCACTGCATCTACAGGACTCCACCAAATATATAGGACTCCACAGGACCTACAGATTCCACCGGGTCTACAGGACTCCACTGGATCTATACAACTCCACCATATCTACAGTACTCTACCGGATCTATCGCACTCCACCGGATCAACAAGACTCCACCGGATCTACAGAACACCAACGGATCTATAAGATTAATCTGGATCTGTAGGACTCCAAATCATCTCCCAGACTCCACCAGATCTACAGGACTTCATTACATCTACAGGACTCCACCTAATCTACAGGACTTCACTGAATCTATAGGACTCCATCGGATATACAGGATTCCACCGGATCTACAGGATTTCATCATATCTACAAGACTCCACAGAATCTGCTGGACTCCACTCCGAGGTGTATGGATGCATATATATATATATATGTATATATATATATATTTATATATATATATATATATATATATATACATATATATATAACTGAAGGCGGAGAAAATATACGAGGAATAATGGAAGAATTTTACTGCCTTAACGTTTCGACCCTTAGGGTCTTGATCACAAAGCATGCTTTGGGTCCAAGACCCTAAGGGTCGAAACGTTAAGGCAGTAAAATTCTTCCATTATTCCTCGTATATTTTCTCCGCCTTCAGTTACATTTATCATA
>NC_134791.1:4421152-4428652 GCF_046742065.1 Oratosquilla oratoria | reverse complement strand
ACATATAGAACGAAATAGAATCACACCGTTCACTAGAAACATTCTTCCCCTAAATAGAAAAAGAATATCCCATGATACCGAAGAAGGGCCTTGTACCCGAAATCGCGATCGAGCAAAAATAACTAGCTACAGTTAAGTCATAAACCTTCTTTCAAAGGAGAATAAGACCATAGTAATGCACAGAGAATATACATTTAAGATAAGAATCAGCGCACAACTGGCTATCACTTTCAATGGAGTATGCATAAGAGAAAATCTACTGCCCATATACACCATTAGTGTATATATGTATATGTATATATATATATATATATATATATATATATATATATATATATAGAGAGAGAGAGAGAGAGAGAGAGAGAGAGAGAGAGAGAGAGAGAGAGAGAGATAGGGAGAGAGAGAGAGAGAGAACCTCCCACCGCCATCATGGCTCCCTGATACCAAACACGGGTCCACTCGTGGGAGGAAGAGAGGAGGAGGGGGAGGAGGAGGTGGAGTGGTAGCAAGAGGAGGTGTAGGAGGAGGAACAGGAGAAGGGCTTAATGCACCGATACTCGTGAAAGGGGAGGAGGAGAGGGAGAAAGAGTAGTAGTAGGAGGAGGAGGAGGAGGAGAAGGATCAGGAGGATGAAGAAAGAGGAGGAGGAGGAGGACCAGGGGGATGAAGAAAGAGGAGGAAGAGGACGAGGAGGAGATATAGTAGGAGGAGGAGCAGGAGTTGAAGATGATGGAGAAGGAGGAGGAGAAGGAAAAGGAAGAGGAAGCGGAGAAGGAGGGAGAGTAGGAGGAGGAGGAGGAACAGGATGTTGAAGAAAGATGAGGAGGAGGAGGAAGAGGACGAGGAGGAGAATTAGTAGGAGGAGGACCGGGTTGGTTGAAGATGATGGAGGAGGAGAAGGAAGAGGGAGTGGAGAAGGAGGAAGAGGAGGAGGAGTATGGTTAAGGAGAAGTAGCTGGTGGAGGAGCATGAGGAGGAAGAAGAAGGAGAAGGAGGAGTGTTATGAGAAGGAGGATGAAGAAGAAGAAGGAGGAGGAAGAGCATGTGAAAGGAGGAGGAGGAGGAGGGGGTGTATGTAGAACGAAAGCCCTCTCGTGGGAGGGAAGGAAGAGGGGGAGGAGGAGGGGGAGGAGGAGGAGGAAGAAGGAAGACAAGTATGAGGAAGAAGTGGTCATGTAGTATAGGGGAGGTAGAAGGAAGGCGTTTGGAGAAGGGAGAGAGAGAGAGAGAGAGAAAGAAAGGTAGAGAGAGAGAGAGAGAGAGAGAAGCGTTGGAAAAAGAATAATGAAAAATTTTGAGAGATTTTTGGAAAAGAAAAGTGAAGGAAAAAGTGGATAACGAAAAGTAAAGAAAACATTTAGGGGGAAATTCTTAGAAAAAAAGGACGAAAAAGGAAGGGAATATAGAGAGGGGAATAAAGAGAGGAAGAGGGCGATAGCGTTGATAAAAGAGGGGAAAAGGAGGTACAGGAAGAGGAGAACCAGAAGGAAGAGGGGGAAAACGATGGATTAAGAAAAGTGGAAGAAGTGAAGCGAAAGAGGGGAAGAAGAAAATGAAGAAGAAGAAGAAGAGAGGGGGAAAGAAAGGGAAGATAAAGACGAGGACAGAACAAAGACGGAGGCGAAGAAAGGGAAGAAGCGAAGACAATAATAACAAAAGAGGGAAGAAGAGATTGAAGAGGAGGAGGAGGAGGAAAGGGAGAAAGAAGGAGGAGGAGGGAAGGGAAGAGGGGACGAGGGAAGGGAAAGCCAAGGGAAGATAACGAGACATGGAGTGTGATCTAATAGAGGTATTCAAATGGGTCAAAGGTTTTAACAAGGTGATGCAGACAAGGTCATCATATTAAGACAGCAGGGCAGGACTCGTAGTAATGATTTTAAATTGGATAAATTTAGATTTAAGAAGGAAATAGGAAAGAACTGGTTTACCAATATAGTGTTTAACGAAAGGAATAGACTTAGTAACCTTGTAATGAACGCTGAGATTATTGATTGTTTTAATAGAAGAGAATATAAATTTATGGATGGGGATGACAGGTGCTAATGGGCATAGAAGTCCCCAGTGTAGGCCTTATGGTCTCTTGCAGTCTCTTCTATTCTTATGTTCTTAAAAAAGAAGAAATGGAAATAGAAGTACATCTCTACTTTGTACCCTCTACCACGTCCCCTTCCCCCTGTTGACCTAACTTAACCTAACCTAACCTAACCTAAACGGCGATAAGAGCCTACATGGAGTAATCTCGTGAGGGACGTCGAAGAGGATCATCTCCTTTCCTTTTTTTTTTTTTTTTAATGTGTTTTGGTTTCTTTGATTTTTTTTATCGTATTTTCTTTGACTTTATTATTTTCATTATTAGTATTAGTATTATCATTAGTAGCGGTAGTAGTAGTAGTATTATCATTAGTAGCGGTAGTAGTAGTAGTATTATCATTATTATTATCATTATTATTATTATTATTATTTTTATCATTAACATTATTGTTATTATTATTATTATTATTATTATTACTATTATTATTATTATTGTTGTTGTTATTATTATTATCGTTATTATCGTTATTATAATTATTATTATTATCATTATTATCATTATTGTTATTATTATTATTATTATCATTACTATTATTATTTATTTTATTTTATTTTATTTATTTTTATTTTATTTCAATCATTCATCTATTTATTTTGGTATGAGTATATGTGTGATATGACAATTTCTTCTTTTTTTTTTTTTTTTTTTTTTTTTTTTTTTTTTTTTTTTACCAAACAAATTTGTTGTATTATGCTGGACGGTGCGTCGCCACTTGCGGCGGAGGTCGAGGTTGTGGCGGTTCGAACCCTACCACTGGTGATGTTGAAGCAAGGACATGGTTCATTAAATTCCACGGTACAAAGTCCTCTGAAAGGGTCACCGTCCTAGCCTCCTGAAGGAGGGGACTTTGTGACGTTAAACTGATTCATTATCATGCTGGACGTGGTATGACAGAAGAGGAGAGAAGAGAAAGAGTTAGGAGAAGAGGAAGGAAGAGGAGGAGGAAAGGAGGAGAAGAACGATAGGAATTGAGGAAAAGAATGAGGGGAGGAGGAAAAGAGAGGAGGAGGAAAGGAGGAGAAGAAGGAGGGAGAAGAGGAGGAGGAAAGGAGGAGAAGAAGGATGGGAATTGAGGAAAAGAAAGAGGGGAGGAGGAAAAGAGAGGAGGAGTTACGAGAAGAGGAAGGAAGAGGAGAGAATGAGGATGAGAAGGAGGAAGAGGAGAGAAGGAGGAAGAGGAGAGAAGGAGGAGGAAGAAGAGGTGTTGAGGAAAATAGAGGGGGAGGAGAAAGAGGAATAAGGAGGAAGAGGAGGAAGAGGTGAGGAAAAGAAAGAGGGGGAGGAGGAAGAGGAGTTTGGAGGAGGAAGAAGAGTTGAGGAGAAAAAAGAGGAGGAGGAAAAAGAAGAGTTAGGAGAAAGAGTGGGAAAAGTTAAGGAAAAGAGAGGAGGAGGAGGAGGAGGAGGAGGAGGAGGAAGAGTTGAGAAGAAAAAAGAGGATGAGGAGAAACAAGAGATGAGGAGAAGAAAGAGGAAGAGGAGGAAGAGTTGAGGAGAAGAAAGAGGAGGAGGAAGAAGATTTGAAGAGAAGAAAGAGGTGGAGAAGGAAGAATAATTAAGAGGAGGAGGAGGAGGAGGAGGAAGGCTTAAGGAGAAGAAAAAGTGAAAGAAAGAAGAGGAGTTAGGATGATAAGAATGGTGGGGAGGAGGAAGAGGAGGAAGAGTTGAAGAGAGGAAAGAGGAAGAGGAGGAAGAGTTGAGGAGAAGAAAGAGGGGGAGGAGGAAGAGGAGGAGGAAGAGTTGAAGAGAAGAATGAGGGGGAGGAAGAAGAGGAAGAGGAGGAGGAAGAGTTGAAGAGAAGAAAGAGGGGAGGAGGAAGAACAGGAGGAAGAGGAGGTGGAAGAGTTGAGGAGAAGAAAGAGGGGGAGTAAGAAGAGAGATAGGAGGAGGAGGAAGACGGGGTGGAGGAAAAGGACTTAGGAGGAGGAGGAAGAGTTGAGGAGAAGAAAGAGGAGGTGGAGGAGAAGGAGTTAGGAGGAGGAGGAGGAGGAGGAGGAGGAGGAGGAAGAGTTGAGGAGAAGAAAGAGGAGGTGGAGGAGAAGGAGTTAGGAGGAGGAGGAGGAGGAGGAGATAATAGCATATACTCCGGAGAAAAGGAGATGGACAGGCAAATTCAGGTCTTCTATCCCTACCTCCCCCCTCCTCCTCCTCCTCTTCCTCCTCCTCCTCCACCTGCTTCTCCTCCACCTATTCCTCCTCTTCCTCCTCCACCTCTTCCTCCTCCACCTCTTCCTCCTCCACCTCTTCCTCCTCCTCCTCCACCTCTTCCTCCTCCTCCTCCACCTCTTCCTCCTCCTCCTCCACCTCTTCCTCCACCTCCACCTCCACCTCCTCCACCTTTTCCTCCTCCTCCCCTTCCTCCTCTCCCTCCTCTTCCACCTCCTCCTCCACCTCCTCCTCCTCCTCCTCCTCCTCCCTCCTCCACCTCTTCCTCCTCCTCCTCCTCTTCTATCCACAGAGGCAACTGTGACAAAGAGAAAAGAGAAACGTTGATACGGAGCGGCGAAAACAGATTATGTCAAACGGGAAAGAAGAGAGCGAAAGAGAGAGAAAAAAAGAGAAAAAAGGAGAGAGAGAGAGAGAGAGGTAGAGAAAGAGAGATGGAAGAAGGATAGGCAAGTATGAAGACAAAGAGAGAGAAAGAGAGAGAGAGAGAGATGGAAGAAGGACATGCTAGCGAGAAGACAAATAGAGAGAGAGAAAGAGAGACAGAGACAGAGAGAGATGAAAGAGGGACAAGGGTAGTAGGAAGACAAAGAGAGAGAAAGAGAGAGAGAGAGATGGAAGAAGGAGAGGCTAGCATGAAGACAGACAAATACAGAGAGAGAGGGGGTGGGAAGAGAGATGGAAGAAGGACAAGCTGGGAGGAAGACAATGAGAGAGGGAAGGAGAGAGAGAGAGAGAGAGAGAGAAAGAGAGAAGGGAAATTTGGTTCCAAGAGATGCGAGACTCTGGCTGAGGACTTCAGGCTATTTTATTCAGCTGAGTTGACGGCATCAGACTTCAGCGATTGTTCCCCTTCAGGCTTGTGTCCCTCATTGCCCCACTTCAGGATTGTGTCCCCCCATAGCCCCCCTTCAGGCTTGTGTCCCCCCATTGCCCCCTTCAGGCTTGTCTCCCCCCTCCATTGCCCCCTTCAGGCTTGTGTCCCCCCATTGCCCCCCTTCAGGCTTGTGTCCCCCCATTGCCCCCTTCAGGATTGTGTCCCCCCATAGCCCCCCTTCAGGCTTGTGTCCCCCCATTGCCCCCTTCAGGCTTGTGTCCCCCCATTGCCCCCTTCAGGCTTGTGTCCCCCCTCCATTGCCCCCTTCAGGCTTGTGTCCCCCCTCCATTGCCCCCTTCAGGCTTGTGTCCCCCCATTACCCCCCTTCAGTCTTGTGTCCCCCTCATAGCCCCCTTTCAGGCTTATGTCCCCCCATTGCCCCCTTCAGGCTTGTGTCCCCCCATTGCCCCCCTTCAGGCTTGTGTCCCTCCATAGCCCCCCTTCAGGCTTGTGACCCCCATTGCCCTCCTTCAGGCTTGTGTCACCCCATTGCCCCCCCTTTCAGGCTTATGTCCCCCATTGCCCCCCTTCAGGCTTGTGTTCCCCCATAGCCCCCCCTTCAGGCTTGTGTCCCCCTCATAGCCCCCTTTCAGGCTTGTGTCCCTCCATTGTCCCCTTCAGGCTTGTGTCCCCCCAATTCCTCCTTCAGGCTTGTGCCCCCCATAGCCCCCTTCAGGCTTGTGTCCCCCCATAGCCCCCCTTCAGGCTTGTGTCCCCCATTGCCCCCCTTCAGGCTTGTGTCCTCCATTGCCCCCTTTCAGGCTTGTGTCCCCCATTGCCCCCCTTTCAGGCTTGTGTCCCCCCATTGACCCATTCAGGCTTTTGTCCCCCCCTTACCCCTCTTTCAGGCTTATGTCCCCAATTGCCCCCCTTTCAGGCTTGTGCCCCCCATTGCCCCCCTTCAGGCTTGTGTCCGCCCCCATTGGCCCCCCTTCAGACTTGTGCCCCCCCATTGCCCCCCTTCAGGCTTGTGTCCGTCCCCATTGGCCCCCTTCAGGCTTGTGTCCCCCCCATTGCCCCTTCAGGCGATTTTATTCAGTACAGGGAAAACATGCGTTTTATTTTACTTATCTATTTGTTTGTTTGTTTGTTTGTTTGTTTGTTGTAGCAATGTTAGACGATTTGATTCAGTTGGGGAGCATGGTACGAAGGAGGAGGAGGCGGAAGAGGATGAATGAGGAAGTGGAGGAGGTAGAGGATGAATGAGGAAGTGGAGGAAGGTTGAAGGAGGAAGTGGATGAGGAGGAGGAATGAGGAAGTGGAGGAAGGAGGAGGAGGAGGAGGAGGGAGATTAATGATGAAGTGAAGGAAGGAGGAAGAGGAGGAGGAATGAAGAAGTGGAGGAAGGAGGAGAAGACAAAGGAAGAAGGCAAAGACGAATTAGAGAAAGGAGGAAAAACAGGAAGACGAAAGGAAGAGGAAGAGGAGGAACAGGAAAGAAGGAAACAAAAAGACGAAAGGAGGAGGAGGAAGAGGAGGGAAGCAGGAAGACAAAAGGAGAAGAGGAGGAGGGGGAGGAGGAAGGAGGAAAACAGGAAGACAATAGAAAGAGGAGGAAGAGGAAGGAAGGAAGCAGGAACACAAAAGGAGGAGATGAAGGAGGAGGAGGAGGAAGAGGAAGGAAGGAAAACAGAAAGACAAAAGGGGGAAGAGAAGGAAGAGGAAAGAAGGAAGTAGGAAGACAAAAGGAAGAGGAGAAGAAGAAGGAGGAGGAAGAGGAAGGAAGGAAAAGGAGGTGGAGCAGGAAGAAAAAGGGGAAAGGAAGGAAGAAAACAGGAAGACAAAAGGAAGAGGAGAGGAAGGAAGGAAGCAGGAAGACAAAAGGAGGAGCAGGAATAAGAGGAAGAGGAAGGAATTAAACAGGGAGACAAAAGGAGGAGGAGGAAGAGGACAAAGGAGGGAAGGAAAAGGAAGACAAAAGGAGGAGGAGAAGGAAGAGGAGGAAGAAGAGAAAGGAAACAGGAAGACAAAAGGAGGAAAAGGAAGGAAGGAACAGGAAGACAAAAGGAGGGGGAGGAGGAAGAGAACAAAGGAGGGAGTAAGGGAAGAGCAAGAAGAAATGGAGGAAGTGGGAGGAAGGAAAAAGAAAACAAAAGGAGGAGGAGGAGGAGGAGAACAAGAACAAAAGAGAGAAGAAGGGAAGAACCAAGATGGAAAAGGCTGCAGGCGATGAGGTAGAAAATAGAGAAAGAGCGAACGGGCAAGAAGAAGAAGAGGAGGAGGAGGAGGAGGAAGAATATATGGAGAGAGGAGAAGAGCGGAAAGGAGAGAAGGGGAACAAGATAAAGAGGAGAATTCTAGAAGAGAGAGGAAACAAAGTCTTGTCAGGTTTTTGCAAAGAATGGATGGATCGATGGATGTATATGGC
>NC_134791.1:4416152-4418652 GCF_046742065.1 Oratosquilla oratoria | reverse complement strand
TCCCATACTGGCTGTCCACACCGTAAATGAATATGTATATAAATCACAACTGATTCATTCATCTCCACCGCCACAGGCTGGTCGAAATATAACAGAGGGTTTTACAATGCATATGTGTCTATATATATATATATACATATATATATATATATATATATATATATATATATATATATATATAGATATAGATAGATATATTTATATTATATGTATATATATATACGTATATATGTGTATATATATATATATATACGTATATATATGTGTGTGTATATATATATATATATATATATATATATATATATATGCTGGTACATTGTGACAAGTTGATGAAGGTGGAAAAAGAAGTCACGGGTCTAGTTCCGAGTTCCTGAGTTTATTCCTGACCGGTTTCGCTCTATGTACATACACACACACACACACACACACACACACACACACACACACACACACACATATGTATATATATATATAATTCAAAATGGGTCACGATTGAAAATATAGGACGGTAGAGGAGATTTATTACTTGGTGGGGGGTTTGGACACGTCCAGCTGACACCAAATACTTTCTCTCTTTCTCTTTCTCTCTCTCTCTCTCTCTCTCTCTCTCTCTCTCTCTCTCTCTCTCTCTCTCTCTCTCTCTCTCTCTCTCTCTCTCCCGACCCCGCTCCCCAAATCGGTTGTGCAAATTTAACCTTCGTTATTGAGCGTTTGATGTATATCTCCACATTTTTTTTTTCTCACAATAGACAACGTGTTTCTGTGGGAGTGATCCACTTGGGGTGGAGCGGCAGTAACTGGGGGGGAGGAGTGGTTAACTTCCACTCGGAGTGGATTGTGGGATTTGTTTATTATCATTTCCTTGGTTATCATTTATTATTATTTGTCTGTAAATTTATTATCATTTACTGTTTATCTGTTTGAGTATTATCTATCTTTACCAATTCATTTATTTATTTTATTTTATTTATTATTATTTATATCATTATAATGTTTATTTGTTTATTTATCTATTTATCATTATATGTATATATACATATATATATATATATATACTGTATATATATATATTCATATATATATATACATATATATATATGTATATATATATGTATATATATATATATATATATATATATTTTTTTTTTTTTTCCGACCTAATTCTGGACCAAAAGGTCTCCTGTCGGCATGCTCCTCCTTTGTACTCCTTTTGTGATAGTGCGTGTGTGTGTGGGGGGGAGATGTCCCTCTTCCACGCCATGCCATTGTCACTTCGCTTTGCAGGGAATGGTTGATCTTATACAGAGAGAAAATTGTATGACTGCAGCGCTTTCTTGGAAGGCGTGTCCGGATTGACAACCTGGAAAGATAAAATGAAAATAGAAGGTGAATTGGGTGAGAGAGAGAGAGAGAGAGAGAGAGAGAGAGAGAGAGAGAGAGAGAGAGAGGAATAGAGATTGAGAGGAGTGAGGTAAGGGAGTGAAGGAAGAGATTGGAGTGTTGGGGGGAAGACGCTGATGAGGCGAACGATAGTACAGATCAAGGAGATCACAGTCGATGAGGCTATGACGATAGTTAGGGAGGGGAGAAGTGAGGCGCTGGAGAGGGAGAGGGAGGGGGGAAGGGTCATATATTTATTTGTCTATTTATTCATTTATTTATTATTATTATTTTTTTTTTTTTTTTTTTTTTTTTTTTTTTTTTTTTTTTTTTTTTTTTTTTTTTTAATGTCACTCCCACGGGCTTGGCTCGAGCCCGTATGGTGGGATGTTTATGGGAGTCACACCTTGCTGAAGATAAAGTGGGGTGGTTTAGCTACAGCTATAAGAGTATGGGCGGTCACTCTAATGCAGCGTTTCTCAGCCTTTTTTACCTTTGCGTAACCTTTAAAATAAATTGCATGTCTCAAGGAACCCCTGCGCAATATACATACATATATATATATATATATATATATATATATATATATATATATATACCATGTCTTTCTCATTTTATTTTCATCGTAATAATAGGTTAGATAGGATGATGTCTACATTACATTATTACAATAACCAAGAATATGTCGTGCGTGTTTAATTATATTACGTATATGAAATAAAAAAAAAATAAAAAATGCATTAGCTTATCTCACTTGTTCTCGCGGAACCCTTAGGGACCTTTTGCGGAACCTTAGGGTTCCGGGGAACCCTGGTTGAGAAACGCCGCTCTAATGCATTGCAATTCCAGAGGACGTCGTCACACGTTCCAGCATAGTCAGCCGTTCCAGTCCGGTGGTCCCTAAAGGACTGGAACACTCGACGACCCACGCGGCAGAAGTTACCGGAGCTCCGTGTTGGCGTAGTTCCTCCTCTTCCGCTAAATTGGTTCCTCTGTGACTTCCACAAGCAGAGTTTATACTTATTATTGTCATATACGAGTCTGTACTACATATAGACACATGTATCCAAATACGCACCAGGAAATATGTACATTGTACAGTGTAAACATTTTAGAAGCT
>NC_134791.1:4371152-4408652 GCF_046742065.1 Oratosquilla oratoria | reverse complement strand
GGTCTTTTACAGTCACCTCCATTCTTATGTTCTTAAGTTCTTATGTCCTTAAGTTCTTGCGGTCTTATGTTCTTTTGTTCTTCCTAAGGTGTGGGCGGACACCTTCATCTACGCCCTCCGCCTGAAGGAAATCCGGCGCGCCCTTCGGCCCCTCCTCAAACGCTTCTTCTGGAAGCCCCGTCGGGAGAACTTCGGGGGCTCGAGGACCACCTACGTCAGCGTCACCGTCAGGAACTCGTCCCTCATCGCCCACTCGCCCTTGACAGTCAAGTAAGAGGACGAGGACGTTTGGGTTTTGTACCTGAGTGCTGGTTTTGTCTGTAGATATGTGTCTTTTTTTTTTTTTTTTTTTTTTTTTTTTTTTTTTTTTTTTTTTTTTTTTTTTTTTTTTTTTTTTTTTTTTTTTTTTTTTTTTTTTTTTTTTTTTTGTTTTTTTTTTTCTTTTTTCTTTTTTTTTCTTTTTTTTCATACCAAGGAGTCTTCCCTCCTTATAAGGGAGGTAGCGATTCTGTCTTTGCGGCTACAGTTGTTTATCATTGTCGTTATTACTAATGTTACTCATTTTGCCTAATTTTCCTTTTATTTTATGACCGTGGTTACCCATTACTTTCCCTCCTCCTCCTCCTCCTCTTCCTCCTCCTTTTTTCCTCCTTTTCCTCCTTTGTCTTCTTCTCTTATTCCTCTTCTTCCTCCTCCTCCTCCTCTTTTTTCCTCCTCTTTTTTTCCTCCTTTTCCTCCTCCATCTTATCTTACTCCTCTTCTTCCTCCTCCTTTTTTCCTCCTTTTCCTCCTCCATCTTCTTCTCTTACTCTCCTTCTTACTCCTGTTCTTCCTTCTCCTCCTTTTCCTCCTCAAGCTTCTCCTCTTACTCCTCCTCCTCCTCCTCCTCCTCCTTTCCTCCTCCTTTCCTCCTCCTCCTTTCCTCCTCCTCTTTCCTCCTCCCACTTCGTTTATCATTATGGGCCGAACAACAGAACCCTTCCCACCATTATAAAGTCTCATCTTAACTAACTTCGTTTGTTGCAATTGTATGAAAATCACCGGCTCGTTGTCCAGGTCACCCAGTAAGTCAGGTCACCTCAACAAGAAAACCAGGTCAACCTCTACATTATAATGCGCTCTCCAGGGCTGTGGAAAGGAATTTATTATTATTTATAGTATTATAAAAAAAAAAAAAAATTATCATTATTATAACTTTTCCCCATCCGACCTAGTTATGGACCAAAAGGTCTCCTGTCGGTATACTCCTCCTTTGTAATCCTTTAAGGGCACGTCCACATTTCGACTGTACGCCTCTCTGTGATTGGTCACTTCCAGAGGAAGGCAGACGATTCCATTCAGTTCCTGGAACGACCCTGGACAGGCTAAGGCTGTGTGTACTCTGTCGAGGCATTTGTTGACTACATACCGGTCAAGTTCCAGGTCGTTCCTTTTATATACGGTCAGCGTGGTACAACGGTAGCGTCTTTGCCTTCTGATAAGCACCTTGACGGGTGCTTGGGCTAATGCGGTGTGTACTCTGTGAAGTCATTTAACGACTACATACCGGTCAAGTTCCAGGTCAAGTTCCAGGTCATTCCTTTTATATTCGGCCAGCGTGGTATAACGGTAACGTCATTGCCTTCTGATAAGCAGTCATATAGCCAATGGTTCGAGTCCCACTGGCAGAACTTGTTAATCCATTTGATGCAATGTTGTCCCAGTCGAATATAGAGAGGTCACTTGGAGGTTAGCGTCGTGGGCTGCTGAAGTGGGGGAGCGTGTCCCATCCTCGTTTTGAATCAACTCCCTCCAAGAAGGAGGGGTAGAGGGAGAGGACATGATGAATCAGCTGGTGTCTCTCTATCTATCTGTCTACCTATCTATCTATCTATCTATCTATCTCTATCTCTCTCTTTCACTCAATCTCTTTGACTCTCTATCTATCTATGTCTATATCCATCTATCCCTATCTCTCTCTATCTGTATATCTATCTCTATCTCTATCTCTATCTCTTTCACTCAGCCTCTTTCACTCTCTAAGTCTATATCCATTTATCTCTCTCTCTCTCTCTCTCTCTCTCTCTCTCTCTCTCTCTCTCTCTCTCGCCCTCACTTTATTGGTGATCGAATGAAGAGCTTCTTTTACACGGCGGGTCTGGAGTGGCCTTGGATCATCTGATCCACAACAGCAGAGGAGGAGGAGGAGGAGGAGGAGGAGGAGGAGGAGGAGGAGAAGGAGATAGAAGAGCAGGAGGAGGAAGAGAGGAGAGGAGAGGAAGAGTAGAAAGATGAGGAGCAGGAGAAGATATACAAGGAGGAGGAGGAGAAGGAGGAGGAGGAGGAGGAAGAGGAGGAGACAGAAGAGCAGGAGGAGGAAGAGAGGAGAGGAGAGGAAGAGTAGAAAGATGAGAAGGAGGAGAAGAAGGTGAAGGAGGAGGAAGAAGAGGAGATAGAAGAATGGAGGAGGAAGAGAAGAGAGGAGAGGAAGAGTAGAAAGATGAGAACGAGATTTAGGAGGAGGAGGAAGAGGAGTAGGAGGAGGAGATAGAAGAGCAGGAGGAGGAAGAAAGGAGAGGAGAGGAAGAGTAGAAAGATGAGGAGGAGAGGAAGATATACGAGGAGGAGAAGGAGGATAAGATAGAGGAGCAGGAAGAGGAAGAGAAAAGATGAGAGGAAGAGTAGAAAGATGAGAAGGAGGAGAAGAAGTAGGAGGAGGAGGAAGAAGAGGAGGAGATAGTAGAGCAGGAGGAGGAAGAGAGGAGAGAAGAGGAAGAGTAGAAAGATGAGAAGGAGGAGAAGAAGTTGGAGGAGGAGAAGGAGGAGGAGGAGGAAGTGAAGGAGGAGGAGGAGTAGGAGGAGCCAGGAGAAAGGAGAGGAGAGGAAGAGTGGAAAGATGAGAAAGAAGAGAAGAAGTAGGAGGAGGAGGAGGAGGAGGAAGAGGAGGAAATAGAAGAACAGGAGGAGAAAGAGAGGAGAGGAGAGGAAGAGTAGAAAGATGAGAAGGAGGAGGAGGAGAAGGAGCAGGAAGAGGAGGAGATAGAAGAGCAGGAGGAGGAAGAGAGGAGAGGAGAGGAAGAGTAGAAATATGAGTAGAAGATGTATTAGGAGGAGGAGGAGGAGGAGGAGGAAGAGAAAGAGATAGAAGAGCAAGAGAAGGAAGAGAGGATAGGAGAGGAAGAGTAGAGAGATGAGAAGGAGGAGAAAGAGGAGGAATAGGAAGAGTAGGAGGTGTAGGAGGAAGAGGAGGAAGTGTAGGAGGAGGGGGAGGAGTAGGAGGAGAAGAAGATGTAGGAGGGGGAGGAGGAGGAGGAAGAAGAGGAGTAGCCAGAAGAGAGCGAAGGTAGATTAGTCCTTTGGATGCATTCGTCCGTTGCCGTTAGGTTCCGTTCCCGGACGATCAGAAGACTCGTTCCCGGACGTCCAGAGGCTCGGAAACCCGGAGGTTAGTGTGACGCGCGCTCACGCCACCGACCCTGAAACGGTCTTCCACATTCCTTTTTGTTCCATAGAGGCAAAACACTTCAGCGTTGTACAGTAAAGGGTCAACCTCGTTCCAGAGGCTAGGCCAGGAGCTTCTGGAAGAAGAAGAAGAAGAAGCGAGTGGAATATGAACACTAGGGGAGGAATGAACACTAGGGGAGGAACGAACACTAGGGGAGGAAACTTCGTTCTCATTCTTCTTGTACGTTGTCCAGGTGGTATAATACCTTTCCTGTGAAGAATGTATCGCCCAGGGTGCAATATGCCTTTGCTGGAAACTAAAAGAATTGAAAACAAGAAGGGGAGGGAGAAGGAAGGACGGAGGAAAGAGTCTGCAGAATAGAAAAAAAAAGAAAGAAGGAAGGAGATGAAGAAGAGGGGAAAAAGGACGAGAAAGGAAAGAGAGAGAGAGAGAAAGAGAGATAGAGAGAGAGAGAGAGAGAGAGGGAGGGAGGGAGGGAGAGAGAGAGAGAAGAAAAGAGTGGATATCAGAGAACGAAATAGGGAATGAAGATGACGGGAAAGTAGGAAAGAAGGCAGGTAGGGAGGGGAAGAGGAATGAGAAAGGGAAGAAGGTAAGGAGGTTGATGACGTAGCCAAGAAGGGAAAACAAAATGGTGGTAATATCAAGGTAGCCGCCGGCGCCTGTTCCTCCTCCTCCTCCACCTGTTCTTCCTCTTTCTCTTCCTCATATTCCCCCTACCCTCCTCCTCTTCCTCCTCCTTCTCATCTTCCTCTCCTTTTTCCTTCTCCTCCTCATCTTCTTCCTCTTCGTCCTACTCCTATGCCTCCTCTTCCTCTTTCTTTTCCTCTTCCTCTTTCTCCTCTTTCTCTTCTTCCTCTTCTTTTTCCGTCTCTTCTTCATCCTTTTCTTCATCTTCTTCCCCTTCGTCCTACTCCTACTCCTACTCTTCCTCTTCCTTTCCCTCCCCCTCTCCTTTTTCCTTCTCCTCCTCATCTTCTTCCTCATCTTCTTCTTTCTTTTCGTCCTACTCCTTCTCTTCCTCTTCCTCTTCCTCTTCCTCTTCCTTTCCCTCTCCCTCTCCCTCTTACTCTTCCTCCCCTATTGAGAAACTAATATATTTCATACATTTAATATTTTGGAGATTTTAGTGAATACCTACGGACCAGAGGCACGCAGTATGATTTGAGGTTAACCTCCTTTGAGGTTAAACTCCTTAAGTCTTCCCTTGGCTACCTAGAATAGAAGCGCTGGTTACGAACGACGAAATGCAATCTAACCTGTATCTCTTCCTCCTCTTCCTCTTTTTCCTCTTCTTCCTCTTCTTCTTCTTCCTCCTCTTCCTCTTCTTCTTCTTTCTCCTCTTCCTCTTCTTCTTCTTCCTCCTCTTCCTTCTCATCCTCGTCTTTCTTCCTCCTCTCCCTCCTCTTCCTTTCTTTCCTCTTCTTCCTTCTCTTCTTCTTCTTCTTCTTCTTCTTCTTCTTCTTCTTCTTCCTTCTCATCCTCTTCTTCCTTCCTTCCTTTCTTCCTTTTCTCCCTCCTCTTCCTTCCCTTCCTCTTCTTCTTTCTCTTCCTCTTCTTCCCTCTCTCTTCTTCCGTCACATTCTTTTCGTCGTATCTCCTTCTCCTCTCTTCTCTTCCTCTTCTTCTTCCTCTTCCTCTTCTTCCCTCTCTCTTCTTCCGTCACATTCTTTTCGTTGTATCCCCTTCTCCTCTCTTCTCTTCCTCCTCTTCTTCTTCATCTTCCTCTTCTTCCTCTTCCTCTTCTTCCCTCTTTCTTCTTTTGTCACATTCTTTACATCTTATTTCTCTCTTTTCTTCTACCTCTACTTTCCTCTCTCATTTTTCATCATATTTTTCCTTCTCTTCCTCTTCTTCCTTCCCTTCCTCTTCTTCCTCCTCTTTCATCTCTTCTTCCTCCTCCTCTTCTTTTCCTATCTCTTCTTCCTCCTCTTCCATCTATTCCCCCTCTTCCTCTTCTTTTTATTCTTCTTCCTCTTTCTTCTCATCTTCTTTTTCCTTCCCTTCCTTTCTTCCTCCTCTCCTTCCTCTTCTTCCTTTTCCTCCTCTTCATCTTCTTCCTCCTCTTCCATCTCTTCCTTTTCTTCCTCCTCTTCCTACTCTTCCTCCTCTTCTGCCTTCCCTTCCTTTCTTCCTCCTCTTCCTCTTCTTCCTCCTCTTCCATCCCTGCCTTTTCTTCCTCTTCTTCCATCTCTTCCTCTTCCTCCTCCTCTTCCTTCCTTTTCTCATCTTCTTCTTCCACTTCTATCTCCTCTTCCTCTTCCATCTCCTCCTCCTCTTCCATCTCTTCCTCCTCATCCATCTCTTCCTCCTCATCCATTTCTTCATTCTCTTACACATATTCCTCCTCATCCATTTCTTCTTCTTGTTCCTCCTCATCCATCTCTTCCTCCTCTTCCTTCCCTTCCAGTCTTTCTCTTCTTCCTCCTTCTCCTCCTCTTCCTTCCCTTCCAGTCTTTCTCTTCTTCCTCCTTTTCCTCCTCATCCATCTCTTCCTCCTCTTCCGTCCCACGAAGAAGACGTACAGTGTAACACTTGTCGTCCTCTCGGCAGAGGTTCTGTCGCGTCCATGGAGGGAAGGCAGCAACATCGCCGCTCCGTCTCCTCCTCGCCGAACTTGGGCACCCGAAGCAACAGGTTGGTCAAAGAAAACGGAGATGACAGTCAATAATGTTTCATAAAGAATTGCAAATATTTAGGGGTGACTAAATTTTTAATATGTTTTTTTTTTTCTGTTCTTATGATTTTGCATGGCGTTGTCTTTAAGCACTTGCATGTATACACAAGTTTTTGTATGCACATATGTATATATATATATATATATATATATATATATATATATTTATATATAAATATATATATCTTTGTTCTACGATAGAAAGAGATTTTGGGCATTTTTCGATCAATAACCAGCGCTTCTCTCCATGTGGAGGTCAAGGTGACTTGCGTAGGCGTTATCACATTGGGCTATTTTTACCTTCGATTTTTGGAGCAGATTCACCTCCCGCAGCTTACGGAAAGTATTCTAATTTACCGGAGGAAAATAATTGCCATAGTGATTTCACGGCGGAAAATTTGCTGGAGGTAGGCGGTAAACTACTACCGATTAATCGAAGGTTGAAGGAAAAATAGCCCAGTCTGATAACATCTTCCGGAGGGTAGAAGAAAATGGGAATATCGTAGATGTTGAATATATCCAGCATATTTTTCTACGCGGTTATTCCACGATTTTTCAAGAATACCACGTACCTCTGGGCTGTAGGGGTGTCGCAAGGGTGCCCTCTGGCTATCTGGCACCTGTTGGTTTTATATAAAAAAGGTTCCTGTCATTTTGTTGGTTACGTTTGAAGAATAGTCTCGTCCAATCCTCAACAATATTTTGCTGTGTTTTTAAGGATTGCATTGATGAGGGATCTCCTGACGTAGGTGTCGACGATCTCAGAACGGAGCCGATGATCTTGCGAAATCACCGCGACAACACAGTACGGTTCACATGAAGAATCGTCACTTCAGACTTCGACAAGGGTGAAAATTCTTCATGTGGGCTATCCTAGGGTGACAATTCTTCATGTGGGCTATCCTAGTGTAACAATTCTTTATGTGGGCTATCCTAGGGTGACAAGTTATCATGTGGGCTCTCCTAGGGTGACGCTTCTTCATGTGGGCTATCCTGGGGTGACAATTATTCATGTGGGCTATCGTAGGATGACAAGTCGTCATGTGAACTATCCTCCTAGGGTGACAATTCTTCTTGTGGTCCATCATCCTGGGTTTACGATTCTTCGGTTGTATAAGTTGATGGTGACAATAAGCATTATAACCCTCATTCAACCTAACCTAACCTAATCTTTATTCCACTGTTGATATTCGGCGTACTGGGGTGACAATTCTTCAGTTGGGATCTCATGGGGTGACGATTCATCATGTGGGCTTTCTGGTGTGACAATTCTCCATGTGGGATCTCGTGGGGTGACGATTCTTCATGTGGGCGTTCTGGGGGTGACAATACTCCATGTGGAATCACATAGGGTGACGATCCTTCGTGTGGGCGTTCTGGGGTGACAATTCCCCATGTGGAATCTCATGGGGTGACAGTTCTTCATGTGGGCGTTCTGGGGTGACAATTCTCCATGTGGGATCTCGTGGGGTGACGATCCTTCGTGTGGGCGTTCTAGGGGTGACATTTCTCCATGTGGAATCTCATGAGGTGACGATTCTTCATTCTTCATCGTTCTGGGGTGACATTTCTTCATGTGATCCCACAATACTTGGTCTAATCTCCTCCCGTTCTTCCCTTCTTCAGGAGCTCTCCGCCCAAGCCCGTCGAGCAGCAACAGCAGCAGTCCTGCGACATCCCCCTGCAGGACCTGAGCGCGCCTTTGCCGCTGCCCCGCGAAGACTCCAACGGTACAACGGCCACCATGACCACGGCCACGACGCGGGTGGACAACTGTCATCTTATACCGATTCTCGAGTGCGACGTGGCCGCAGTGTAACTGGAGGAGGAGGAGGAGGAGGTGGAGGTGGAGGACGAAGAGGAGGAGGAGAAGGAGTCCTTCACCTGGACTTAACGGGGGAAAGAACTCAGACCAAAGAGTCAAGTTTCTCACGTGAAAAAAGGTGAATAAAGAACCAAAACTAAAGTTAAGATTATGTGAGATTTCAAGTAATTTAGAGTGAAAGATAGAAGTAAACAAATACATGAAATCAGTAGAATAAGACTGTGTGGACTTATGAGACATACAAGTAGCACGGTTTATGATACACGAAGAAAACGAGAGACAAGAGTAAGTCACCAACCTCAAACGAGACGAAGTGATATGAACACTGAGGTCTGGGTGACTCGAGGGAGGAATAAGAGGAAGAGGAAGAAGAGGAGGAGGAAGAGGAGGACTCTTTGATGGTGTCACTGCTTCTCCTTAAACGTGTTTTTTTTTTTTTTTTTTTTTGTTTTTTTTTTTTTTTTTTTTTTTTTTTTTTTTTTTTTTTTTCTAACTAGGATCATCCCCAACTCCCGCCTCCCTGTTCAGTGTGGACCACTTCCAGTCACGTACCTCCATGCACTTGGGTGTGTGTGTGTGTGTGTATGGTAGTGGAAAGTGCTCATTTTGGTACACATGCGCACACGCACGCACACACACACACAGACACACAGATGTATGCATTCGAACACGTGCACATGCACGCGCAAACACACACACATACATACATATGCATACCCTCTACACACGCACACACGTGCACACGAATAAATATACACACACACATACATACACGCGCGCACACATATGTACATGAAGACACACACAAACACAAATGCACACACACACACACTGCGTGTTTGTGCGTGTGTGTGTGTGTTTGCTTGTGTGTGTATGTTTGTGTATATGAGTGTGTGTGAGTGTGTGTATATCTTGATTTGGGAACATAACCAAGGAAGTATGCTTATCTCTCATACATTATCGCTCTGTTCTCTCCATCACTTCTCGCTGCCCCCTTCCTTGCTGGTTGGTACTTTATCCTGTCCTCTGCCTGGCGCCAGGCGATTTTATTCAGGTGTAGTGAGCGCTGCAACGTTGGGTTGTCTTAAGAGAAAATGAGATAGCTTTGTGGGTAGGGATGACAGGTGGTAAGGGACATGGAACTGCCTAGTGTAGGCCTTATGGTCCCCTGGAGTCTTTTCCATTCTTATGTTGGCTGCTGCTGGCACTGAAACTGAAACTGAACCGGTTACTGACACGAAAGTCAATATTTGTTCTTAATGTTATTTGCACAGTTACCCAAAACTTAATGAGTATTGCCCTGGTTTATGTATTGTTTCGTTCAAATTTATTTTCATTTTCGAAAAAGAAATTATGATATGAAAGGAATGTACATATTTGGGATAAGATATTTTTTTTTTCTTTTTTTTTCTTTTTTTTTTAGGAATTTACGAAACATTTCGAAAAGAGCGACTAAGACAATAGCGAGATGTAGGTCATTCTAGTCAATTGACTATAGTTTACACATATAGTTGTGACCTACGTATAGCGATCTCACTGTATTTATGGAATAGACACACACACACACACACACACACACATATATATATATATATATATATATATATATATGCAATAAGAACACTAGGAACGTGTGTTTTATAAATGCAGGTGGTTACCTTGCATATATATATATATATATATATATATATATATATATATATATATATATATATATATAAAGAGAGAGGTAGCGAGCTTCTCTGATGAGAATGATGGAGTGATGTGGCAGAAGCGCGGTCTCACCGAGCAGTGCGTAGTGGTCAAGTTAAAATCGATAGACTATATTGTATCACGGAATATGGGACACGAAACAGAATAAAATTCACTCTATACAGAATCTCAGTGCACGGAATGATATTTGAATGTAATTCCGTATTTGCATTTCAATTCCGCATGATTTATAATTGTAATAAAACTAGATATTAATCAAGCCATGTCGTTATTGTCCATGGAAGCCATACTCACTTGTAATTTATAGGGAGATGAAGTATAATAGACAAATAAATCACTAATAATTTTGTTATTCCATATAACATACATAAGGATCATAGCTTATATTATGCTACAAAGGAGGAGCATGCCGACAGGAGATCTTTTGGTCCATAACTAGGTCAGATACGAAAAAAATATATAATAATGATAAATAAAAAATAAATAAATAATATAATAACATGAATAATAATAATAAATAAAACAGATAAATCCATAGGTATAGTTAAATAAACAAACAGGTAAATAGTAAATAACAATAAATTGACAGATAAATAATAATGAATGAAAATCAAGCAAATAACAATAAACAGACAAATAATAACAAACAAATAAAAAATAAATGACAGTCATTACAGCATCTTGCTTAGGTGTTTATACATTTCCTTTTGATAAGCATCATTATATTTTTCTTTGTTAATTTCGAGAAAGATGATATAATATGTCAGAATATCCTTCTGTCAGCCATTTTGTTTTCTGCATCCCTTGTAATTGTGTTTTTCGTAGTGCAAATGGAGGCTAGAGGCTGTACCAAGATCTAAGAATATAAGGTCTAACCACTTCCGACCGAATTTCGAGGGAGTTGGCGCAGCGGGCCCGTGAACGTCACCTGGCTGTTCAAAGTGGGGTTAGCGGGTCCTATAGCTATCAGTTGAAGCTGGTCCGTCGTTCGAAAATGACGTCGCCTTCGCTCGCACTGCTCCACGCAATTAGTTATATTCTGACAAATATTATATAAAATATATATAAAATATTATAGTTCCTGTCTATATATATATGCATATATAGTATATATGATATATAATATATATATATATATATATATAATATATAAAATATTATAGTTCCTGTCTTCCTTGGCGTTTCACAGTTTTCTTCAGTGTATCACAAAGAGAAAATGGACTCAGCCAAATGACGTCAGAAGCTGCGCAGAAGAATGTAAACGGTCTGACCTGTATATTTAGACCTTGGGCTGTACGCTCCAAGATGTCCGTTTGGTTATGACATACGTCATACATCATTTTTAATATATGTCTCTCTTTCTCTCTCTCTCTAATTTCCCATCTATGTGCTATTTTATAATTTTTATTTTGTATATAGTAAAGGAAGTTGTATAGTACAATGATTATCACTGTTTAGATTTATAACAATGATTTGAATCAAATTGATGACATGTGGCAACAGCGCCTTTTCCTTCCATGGTGCCACGTCGAGATATAATCTTAGGCCATGCCTTCTTCTCTCTCTCTCTCTCTCTCTTTCTCTCTTATTTCCTATCTACGTGTTATTCTATTTCTTATTATGTATATAGTAAATGAAGTTGCATAGTACAATGATTATCACTATTTAGATTTATAATAACAATTTGAATCAAATTGATGACATGTGGCATCAACGCTTTTCCCCCAATGTTGCCACGTCGAGTCGTCACAAGTGAAATAGTTGGGACGGGTTGGGTAATAATCGTTGTTATAATCGTAAAAAGTGATACCCATTGTACTATACAACTTTTACTTTATACAGAATAAACAAAATCAAATAGTACATAGATGAAAAATAAGAGACATGTACCCAAGTTGATTTGGCAAAACGTATGTCATATGCGGAACGGACCCCTTGAGGCGCACGGAATTGCAGATGAAACACGGAACGGATCGCATATTCACCGTGAAATTTTCTGGAAAAACAATTATAATAAATAAATAAATAAAAAATAAAAAACAATGTTGAAATGGAAAATAGACAAATAAAGTTCCACACCGAGAACGGAACGGGGTATATTTGTGTTTTATTTACTATATATTCACGAAACGGAACACATTAAACCCCGGAACATTTCGTGTGTCATCATTCCATTCCGTGGTGCGTTTGCACAGACGACATAACAACGGAAAATATAAACAAAATCTATTTTGATCAAAATAATTCAGTATTGTTATTTTCTGTCACCGTCTTGATTAAGATTCAACAGGTGATGTGTTGGAATTTTTATCTTATTCTGTAATAAATATTTATTGATCTTGGGCATTATGTACTTCCGTTAGAACGATTGATTGTATTTGAATGTCAGTAGAATCTATTGGAAGACAAAATTAAGTGAATTCAGAAGGTATTTAAGTGAAAATATAACATATTATTCATTATTCAAAATAGTTGACTTGCTAAAATAGATGACTGATAATATCTGGTGCATTAATCACTCGCTTGATCAGGGGAGTTAGTTGCCAATTATGTTATTTCGTTTATTTATCCTTACAAAGGAGCAAAAAATAATCCTTAGGTCAGTTGCACAAAACACGTTTATTCATTTATTATTATAATAAAATGTTTCATTGCAATTAAAAGGTAAAATGAACATTGGTAGTGCCTATGGAAAAGTCGATTTAGTTTTTTTTTTTTTTTTTTTTTTTTTTGTGTTGATCCAGCTATGAAGCAGTAAATACCTGAGATATCTTTGCCTTCAACGAGACAAGAAATGCTATTTTTTTCATTAATGTGAATAAACATATATTTGCTTTGGATTAATGACTTTATATATGTATTTATATGGATATATTAGCTAGCATTCGCACACAAGCCCGTAGGACTTGAAGACATACGATAGTTTTTAAAAATCGGTTGTAGTTCAAATCGACGCCATGGGTAGGGGGCGGAGCTTATTGGAAAGGCCAGTGGAGGCAACGCAAGTGACGGATGGGACTGCCGTGCGCAAAATAAATTACAGTTTTTCTTGTCTTGTGTTGTGATATCGAGCTAGCGTGTTGGCAGCTTCGTGAGTCCTTTTTTGGAAGAATTGTTCTTTGGTTATGGACAGGTTAGTGGACTACAATTGGTGAATCGCGTGGAAATTTGGCTGCCAAGAAACGACCTGGGAATTTCTTCTGAAGTAGTCAGTGGTTCTCAAACTTTTTCACTCCAAATTCTCAAAATTCATGTGGATCCCCGTCATTTTTCTACCACCACAACATAAAGGTAAAAACAAATATATAGATCAATAAAATAGATTAATAAAGTGTTGACAAAGAGAAACCAGTTGCTCAATTACAACATTGACAATCATAATTATCTTGGATATTTTTTTTAGAAGTGCACACCTACGCGATATAGCATTAGAAAATTAAATATTAATTTTGTAAATTATTATACATCAAGGTGATGTACGTTTTTCTTGGCCGAAATAAATAACAAAAAACCTTGCTAAGGACAGTGATGAATTTTATGTATATAATTTCTCACAATATATAAAAAATGTATAATTTGTAAAAACAGGTCCTGGACTCCCAAAATTCTTGGCATGGTTCCCTTAGGGCGTCATTCACTCGTTTCTTCCAATTTTTTGTCAAAAATAACCCTTTCATTGTGTCTTGTTTAATTGTATCAAACCCAACTTTTAATTCAATGGTCACTGAAAAGCCCATTAATGTCCAGGTAGACCAAAAATTTTATTCTTAAAGATTTTTTTTTTTTTTTTTTTTTTTTTTTTTTTTGCGTAATGTAAATACACCACTAAAAATCGAAATAGAATGATGCATTAGAATAGAAATTGACTTAGTCATGTTTCTGTACACATTTGAAGGGTAATTCCAATAGATTACTTTGATGTTAAGATTATTTAAGTTAAATTGTAGTTCTTGTCTTACCACCCGTTGTAAATACCTGAGCGATCCTATGGCACTGTTCACACTAGTGGATTGGACCGCGCGGAAACCGTGGCGGTACCGCATAGTCAAGGAAAAAAGGCATGGTCGTGTGTGAATACCTCCGTTGACCTGGAACCGCCGCGGTTAGAACCGCTAGTGTGAATAGGTCCTTAGTGTCACCCACAACTGAGTAGAAATCTCTGTCGGCAGCCCGAGGAATATAATAAAGGACACCTTTGCTGAATGAAATAATTTGGTGACGGTCGACTTTTCGCCGTGCGCCGTCCACGACACGACGTCGTGGTCTCAAATAACCATGGCTATGGACGCTTTCACGTGTCACGTTCACGTCTGAAAGCGTCCATAGACACCAATGGTTATTTGAGAACACGACGTCGTGTCGTGAACGGCGCACGGCAAAAAGTCGATACGTGTGAAACGAGCCTTAAAGTTCAGACGAGCCTTAAGGCCCGCGAGCAATTTGCCCCCTTAACGAGTTTACCGCTTGTGGCGCTAAAACACGGGCAAAGTGTCTGTATTGGTTGTTGAGCGAAATCACCAGGAGCCGAATTTATAGAAGATCCTTAAGTCTAGACATAAACCTTCAAAATGGCTATGTTTACTCCTCACTAGACTTTGCGCCATGTCGAGATTATGTCTAGACATAAGCATTTAGGTCGCCGACATAGGGATGTAGGTAAAATTTCCGCCATTTTGAAGAATTATGTCTAGACTTAAGGATCTTTTATAAATTCGGCCTCTGGGCCTTTATTCACTTGTGGACCCCGACTTGAGCGTGCCCACGGCCGCAAAAGGGGTCTCGATCTGTTGTCCTGCACTTGACGAGACATCTGTACCAACGTGCGGTACGTTTACCTCGGTACGATTATCGCTCAACGATTATTGTTAAACGATTGACGAGCACTTCTTCTTCTTCTTCTTCTTCTTCTTCTTCTTCTTCTTCTTCTTCTTCTTCTTCTTCTTCTTCTTCTTCTTCTTCTTCTTCTTCTTCTTCTCTTCTTCTCTTCTTCTTCTTCTTCATCGGACTGTTTTGCTTCAAGCTGGAAAGTACGCGGCTGATTATTTTAACCAAACCTGCAAACAACGCGCTTACCTGAATAGGATGCCAGTTAGTAGGATGGCTGTGAGAGCCTAATATTAATAGCACCAAACAAACGTACCTTTAAACGCTTCACTCTTATTCGTAACAATGACAGGTTAAACAAGCAAGTAAATAGATGAATGAATAGATGAATATAAAAATAAAAAACGCCAAAATAAACATAACTATAACTAAATAAATTCTCACATATTTAGCTAGGATGAGGCAGCAGCGTTAAGTGGTGTCCGTGAATGGAGGGGTTCAAAACCCCCTAACCCCCACTCCCTAACTTCCTACCCCTTAACCCCCATTCCCTAACCTCCCACTCCCTAACCTCCCACTCCCTAACCTCCCACCCCTAACCTCCCACCCCTAACCCCCTTACCCCACCCCTAACCCCCTTACCCCACCCCCTAACCCCCTTACCCCACCCCTAACCCCCTTACCCAAGCCCCTTACCCTACCCCCTAAACCCCCCTTACCCCACCCCCTAACCCTCTTTCCCCCACCCCCCTTACCCCACCCCCTAACCCTCTTACCCCACCCCCTAACCCTCTTACCCCACCCCCTAATCCTCTTACCCCACCCCCTAACCCTCTTACCCCACCCCCTAACCCTCTTACCCCACCCCCTAACCCTCTTACCCCACCCCCTAACCCTCTTACCCCACCCCCTAACCCTCTTACCCCACCCCCTAATCCCACTCCCTAACCTCACCTCCAAACCCTACTCCCTAACCCCAACCCCTACTCCATAACCCCTACTCCCTAACCCCTACTCCCTAACCCCTATCCCCTACCCCCTAACCCCTAACCCCTACCCCCTACCCCCTACCCCCATCCCCTATTCCCTAACCCCACCCCTATTCCCTAACCCCAACCCTACATCCTAACCCCACCCTTACTCCCTAACCCCAACCCCTACTCCCTAAGCCCCACCCCCTACTCCCTAACCCCCAACCCCTACTCCCTAACCCCCAACCCCTACTCCCTAACCCCCAACCCCTACTCCCTAACCCCCAACCCCTACTCCCTAACCCCCAACCCCTACTCCCTAACCCCCAACCCCCATTCCCTAACTCCAACCCCCACTCCCTAACTCCAACCCCACGCCCTAACACCCAACCCCCACTCCCTACCACCCAACCCCCACTCCCTACCACCCAACCCCCACTCCCCAACCCCCACTCCCTAACCCCTAACCCCCACTCCCTAACTTCCTACCCCTTAACCCCCATTCCCTAACCTCCCACCCCCTTACCCCACCCCCTAACCCTCTTACCCCACCCCCTAACCCCCTTACCCCACCCCCTAATCCCACTCCCTAACCTCCCACCCCTAACCCCGTAAGAATCTTACTGTGGTATTCTTAAAAAAAATTGTATAAATCTTATATAAATCCTTGGAAGGGAAAGATTTATACAAGGAAATAATTCTTTTAAGGATAACCACTGGGCCCCCGCGCGGCCTAGTGCCATCGAATAACGATCTATTCCATTCAGTAGAGGGTAGACCCGTGTTTGTCCGCGACATGACCTTCACCTGAATAAATCCTGGCTGTTTGTGGCACAGTAGAAACCACATCACAATTCACTCAACAAAACCATCAACCGGCTCAGCTTTCAGCCAACCAGCTAGCGAGCGTCCAGTCCATTGTAAAACATCTTTCACCGACCAACTAGCTTTGCAAGTCGTTTTATTTGTGTATTTACTTTTTGACTCGTTCGTTTTGTCACTGGAAATACTGGCGCTAGTGTTAAGTCTCGTTACAAAGTTAATGATAATGGTAGTGGGACTAGCGGTAGATGTTGTTAGAGAATTAGTACTCCGACCTTCGAACATTTTAGAAGCTCTGCCAAGGGATTCGAACCCTGACCTGAGCGTTCATAATCACGAAGCCAAGACGCTAGCAACTGAGCTATGTTTGATGAAGAGGAATTATAGTGTATGGGTCGTAATGGCAATATATATATATATATATATATAATATATATATATATATGTGTGTGTGTGTGTGTATTATTCAATATGTTTTATGAAGAGGAATTACACTATATGGATCGTAATGGCTGTATGTGTATGTGTGTGTACAGTATATGTATGTATGTGTACATGTATGTATATCATGTTTCATTCCATTGTATAAATTCCCTCCCTCCCCCCCACCCCCACGCACTTCACTGACTCGCCACCACCTTTGTTCCCACGACAATCATCTTCTCTTGAAGACAAAGAAGAAGAACTAAGGGTAACCAAGAACCTTTTTATTCGTAGGTTTTGTTTAGGTCTGGAAAGATGTCTGTATTCCTATTAAGCTAATGTATAAATAATACGTATTCTGTGAGAGGAGAGTGAAGGCGGATATGTATTGAATGCACTTTAACAATATGAAAATGTGGATTCATTTTCAAAGAATATACACTTACATTTTGTGTGTGTGTATACGTGTGTGGGCATGTCTGTGTGCAAGCGTGTGTGTATATGTACGCGTGTGTGCGTGCGTATGTTTTGTGTGGTACGTACAATGAATGCGTGCTTTCTGCTAGTAGCCTCAGTGCAAGACCAATGCTTATGGTTTGCTGTCAGGCGTGAGGCAATAAGGTCTGTCTTTATGTTGCAAACAATTGTTGCTTGATCCGTGTGTGTGTGTGTGAGTGTGTGTGTGTGTGTGAAGTCTTAATTAATAGAATTTTATTAATACGAAGTGAATTTATAGATTTATCTCCCCCACTGGGAAACGAGAATGCCAACCTATTTTATTCATAGCGTCAGTTCGTGGCCCACACTCGGAACTCTGCTTCATCTGATCGTTACCCCACAAGCCAACTTCTCTGGCTTTCGACACTAAATCTAATCGAAGCAGGATTTCCTTTCCAAGGTACATTGACGTCCAAAAATGTTTCCCTCAGCTGAATAAAATAGGTTGGCGACACTCACATGTAGGTACCAAAGAGTTACATGTGGTTCATTGTTAAGCGTTGTTCTCGCGTTTAATATCTGTAGCTTATTAATAGTATTTATTTCATAAACCTAGCCTGACCCTAGGCGGACAGTCTGTACGTGACATAACGTGTATGGATATATAGAGAACTACATAGGAAGATTATAACGTACACATTATTTATTTGTTGCTGAACATGTCCTTTCATAGTGTGTGTGTGTACTGATATGACCCCTTGTTGAGGGACTCCATGCCCTTTTGAAGACTTCCATTATCGTCAGTGTGTCCTTTTGTTTAAGAAAAAAAAAAAATGGACGAAAGAGTTCATCAATCCTCAAGAGTCCTCAGGAAGCCCCAAAATAGTCTTCAGCGGGTCCCGGGAGATTCTGTCCACACTTCTCCTTCCCTCCCTCTCTCTACCTCTCTCCTTCCCTCCCTCTCTCTCTCCTTCCCTCCCTCTCTCTACCTCTCTCTACCTCTCTCCTCCTCCCTTCCTCTCTCTACCTCTCTCCTTCCCTCCCTCTCTCTCTCCTTCCCTCCCTCTCTCGCTCCTTCCCTCCCTCTCCCTCACTCACTCCCTCTCCCTCACTCACTCTCCCTTCATCCCTCTCCCTTCATCCCTCCTTTTCTCTCTCTCTCCTTCTCTCTACCTCCCTCGCTCCTTCCCTCCCTCGCTCTCTCTCTTCCTCTCTCTCTACCTCTCTCCTTCCCTCCCTCTCTCCCTCCCTCTCCCTCCCTCCCTCTCCCTTCCTCCCTCCTTCTCTCTACCTCCCTCGCTCCTTCCCTCCCTCTCTCTCTCCCTCTCCCTCCTTCTCTCTCCCTCTCCCTCCTTCTCTCTCTCCCTCTCCCTCCTTCTCTCTCTCCCTCTCCCTCCTTCCCTCTCTCTCTCCCTCTCCTTCCTTCCCTCTCTCTCTCCCTCTCCCTCCTTCACTCTCTCCCTCCCTCTCCCTCCTTCACTCTCTCTCTCTCTCTCTCCCTCCCTCCTTCACTCTCTCCCTCTCCCTCCTTCACTCTCTCTCCCTCCTTCACTCTCTCTCCCTCCTTCACTCTCTCTCTCTCCCTCGTTCACTCTCTCTCTCCCTCTCCCTCTCTCCCGGTCCCTCTTATGCCCTTTCTTCCTCTCCCTCCCTCCCATTTCCTCAATTTCTTTCGCGTTCTCCTTGCCTCTTTGCGTCTCACATCACTTACCTTCCTCCAAACCTTTTCAATCTGTTTTCTTTCTTCCTCTTTCCCTCCCACCGGCCTCCCTTCGTCCTCCCTCCCATCCACCTCCCCCCCCCTCTCTCTCTCTCTCTCTCTCTCCCTCCCTCCCTCCCTCCCTCCCACTCTTCCTCCCTCCCTTCCTTCCTTCCTTCCTTCTCTCCTTCCTTTTGCTGTACCTCTTCGATTCAGGGTTAGATTATGCGTGAGAGGGGCTGGGAGAGAAGAGAGAGGGTGTGTGAGGGAAGAGGGAGAGAGAGGGGGAGGGAAGAGAGAGAGAAGGGGGAGGGAAGAGGGAGAGAGGGGGGAGGGAAGAGAGAGAGAAGGGGGAGGGAAGAGGAAGAGAGGGGGGAGGGAAGAGAGAGAGAAGGGGGAGGGAAGAGGAAGAGAGGGGGGAGGGAAGAAAGAGAGAATGAGGAAGGAAGAGAGCGAGGGAAAGAAAGATAGGAGGATGGTCTCTCTCTTTCTCTCTAAAGAGTACAAGGACGTCTGACCCTTAAAACTACGTGAAATTGTAGCAATTCCTGAGGGAGGGACAGAGAGTGGGTGATTAAGAAAATAAAAAAATAAATAAATAAAAAAGTAGTGTATGTATATATTACCGCCACGGAAAGGTATTTCGATACCCTCAGCTCAAAATGTAAATAAAGTTTTTTGTTTTTTGTTTTTGTTTTTGTTTAGGGTTTCATTTCTTTCTGAGCCACGATGCGCTTCTGACAATGGTCCAATTTAAGCTACACACGCGCGTGCACAGGCAAATGCACGCACAGGTTCACATGCAAAAACATGCACACACATACGCACACACTAACACGGTACACACATACACACGTACACACATACACGCGTACACACATGCACACAAACATAAGCCCGCACACACATGCACACAAACATACGCACACACATGCATACACATACGCACACACATGCATACACATACGCACACACATGCATACACATACGCACACACATGCATACACATACGCACACACAGGCACACATACGCACATACACGTGCACACACGCGCGCGTACACACAAACGCGCGCGCGCGCACACACAAACGCACACACACATGCACACACATACGCAAACACAATACACACACTTACGCGCGCGCACACACATGCACATACATATGCACATACGCACACAATACACACATATACGCGCACACACATACGCACATATACTGTACATGCACTCATACGCACGCACACACACACACACACTGTGATCGTGCATGTCTGCGTGTGTGAATGTGCGTGTGTGCACGTGTGTGTGGGTGCGTCTGTGTGTATGTGTGCGTGCGTATGTGTTTGTATGTATGCGCGAGAGCGTGCTTTCATGCTTGTTTGTATACTGTGTACGTATGTATGTGTACGTGTGTACATATGATACATAAATGTATGTATATAATACATGTTTAACCAAGGATATAGATTTTCTTGAATCTTTCTTGGAAGCTATATTAAGTTATCCCCTTTCCATGCATACCATTCGCCGTCTAGAAATGTATTAGAAAATGATAATAGCGAGACATAATCCTTTTAATTTATCTTCGTTATCCTCAGAATAAAATCACCTGCCGGCAGACAGAATAAGCTGTTTAATACAGACACCAAAGCGCTACCTTTTATTAAAGTCCAATTCGGCCTTGTCAGTAGACCTTGAAACAACTTGTACGTAAAAAAAAAAAAAAAAAAAAAAAAAATTGGGGGCATACGCCAGAGGCCGCGTTACTTCACTCACACCCCTGCGCCAGTTCCCACGGTCTCTCTTGTGCAATCTCCCATACCATCACCCTCCCCTCCCACTCTTAAACAGCTCTCGTCAGATTTAGTCAACTAGTCTTAGCCATGAATGATTTCTGTAGGCGTCCATTGTGGAGACGATCCTACGTGATGTCCTTATAGTCGAAGTTGACGTTTTCGTAACATGCTGAAGGTAACTGGCCTAGACCGAGTCAAGCAAATAATAACAATAACAAACAAATATGCGTATTCCAGGTTGGGACTGACGCACACATACAAACACACACTCGTAGCGCAGTTGGTAGAGTTCCCGGCTGCCACTACCACGGTCCTGGTTCGAATCCCACCCGGGGCTGAAATAATTTCAGTATCGTTGCGCTGCGAGTCGTTACTTCAACTCGTGGGCGGGATGTTGGGGATGTGTGTGCGTGTAAGGTTACAGCATTACCCATCGATCGGTTATATATGAGATCTGAGCTCTCTTCCAGGAGAGAAGTAGCTGTCGATAATCACGAGTCCAACACATGATTCAAGACCATGAAGAAAGTTACCCTTTGTTACCAAGGGGATGGATACCACCGTTGTGAACGGAATGACCTGCTTGAGGGAGTGCTTACGAGTGTCTAATGCAGAGGTGGGCAACCCTTGGCACGCGTGCCAAAACCTAGCACACTATTATTATGCGGCACGCGAAACCCAGGACTCATCTTAGAAAATATAACTAGTAAACCTCCACCTTCTTTTGTATTAGTATTGGTAATCGCTTGCTGCGCTGGTCGGCGGATTGGGGGCCTAGGAGAGAGCGAGGGGATTTTATCGTTTATGTTACTCTGTTGGCACGCGAGAAAAATGTTGTATCAAGGATTTGGCTTATTTTGGCACGCACACTTAAAAAGGTTGCCCACCCCTCGTCTAGTGTTTTGTACTAGGAACACGTACACTTACGGTCGTTTTAATTCGTTGTATGTGGTTTACATGTGTGTGTGTGTGTGTGTGTGTGTGTGTGTGTGTCGTATATGCGTGTGTGCTTGTTGTGTAAGTGATTTGTGCATGTACATGTGGGTATGTATAGATGTATCAATCAATTGGTTTGCACTATTTTCGTCCGTGCGTAGGGCATGTAAATAAGATCACATTATCTGTACGTGTTTCCAAGTATATACATATACCTACATACTTGCATACTTCATCCTGACCTAGGATGACCTGCAAGATCCCCCCCCACCCACCCACCCCTTCGTGCCTCGTTCCAATAGTTTCCGTCATTTCCCTGCGCACAATTAATCTAACGTTAGATAACTCTTATTCGTGTATGTCTTGACCCTTCTCTCTCTCTCTCTCTCTCTCTCTCTCTCTCTCTCTCTCTCTCTCTCTCTCTCTCTTTGTCCATGCTCCACCTAATCACCTTCAAAATCCTGATGCCCGCCCCCATGTGGCGCTATACAATTCTTATCATTTGATAAATAAACTCCCCCTTACGCTAACAAAAATCACAAAACATTGGTTTAAAACCACATCAAAAGAACAAGGCATCAATGAAAAAGAAATTGAATAAAAAAGAAATAAAAGAATTGACCCGGACTTCCTCAGTTGTCCTCAATTGCCACATCCGAAAAACCAAATTGCCCACCGGTCGGGCCTACGCCCCACGTTAAGAAGCACTTTCTAAAGTTAGATATATTCTACTAAATACAATGAAATCTGAATCTACACACACACACACACACACACACACACACACACACACACACGGTGGCGCAGTTGGTAGAGCGATGAACTACTAGCATGGTGGTGCGCGTAGTGCTTGGTTCGAATCCTGCCCAGGGCCGAAATTATTTCGGTACAGCTGTGCCTCGGGTCGTTACTCTGACTCTCGTGGGCGGGGAGTTAGGGGTGTGTGTGTGTGCAAGGTCATAGCATTACCCATAGATCGGACCTACGAGCTCTGAGCTCTCTTCCAGGAGGGAAATAGCTGTCGATCACGAGTCCAACACGTGATCCAAAGACCAAGTGAATACACATGCACAACTGCCTCATACACAGAAAATATTTTTTACTCCAAGAAATACACCGAAACTTGAAGTCATATACTGAACTAAATTACAATGTAATCTCATTGCTTGTTTATAATCAACAGTTGCCGAAACTCCAATGTCTAAGGCTTGCTTCACACGGACCGACTTTTCGCCGTGGGCCGTCCACGACACGACGTCGTGCTCTCAAATAATCATAGGTGTCCATAGACGCTTTCATATGTCACGACTACGTGTGAAAGCTTTCATAGGCACCCGTGGTGATTTGAGGACACGACGTCGTGTCGTGGACGGCGCACGGCGAAAAGCCGACACGTGTGAAATGAACCTAAGTGTTTATTCAGTTTCTTGTTTTTCTTCGTTGAGGAATATCCGTTTGGACCCCCAAAGGATTCAGTTGTTTTCCGTCTGTGAACCGAATATTTGATTAAACTCGCATTTATCATGTTCATTTATTTATTTATGTATTTATTTATTTATTTTTTTATTTTTTTATTCATTCATTTACCTACTTAATTTTTGCTGTCTTGTGAGTGGATTTTAGAACTAGTCGTAAGTTATCCTCCACACTTTTCTACCGGACGATATCTAAGCTCGTTTGCTTGGGTATCAAATGTATCGATTCTTTACGTCTCCTCCCCAACTGAATAAATCTTTAAATAATAATAATGTCTCTTGTTACAATAGAATTGGCGTACATGTGCCATCCTTTGTTAATTTACAGATATTGGGTTGTCAGTTCCATACAAATAAAGTTTGAATTATGTACACACACACACACACACACACACACACACACACACACACACATACACAGACATGCTGCCCAGTGCATTGTACGCGTGTATGTGCAAATGTGCCAATGCTTTATGAAGAGTAGTTTTACTATAGATAATAGTGATAGAAATATATATATATATATATATATATATATATATATATATATTATATTTATGTAAAGACAGACAAACATGGAGGTGAGGTTGCAAAATGAACCGTTAAGGCTAGAGTATGGAACTTTATTCAGAACCAGACGTTTCGACCTCTTGGGCTCCATACTCAAGCCTTAATGTTTCATTTTGCCACCGCACCTCCATATATATATATATATATATATATATATATATATATATATATATATATATATATATATATATATATATATATATATATATATATTCATGTATGTCATATCTACAAAATGTCATTGTATTTTGTCTGTTCAATCATCTGAAATGATAAGTTTTTAAATGTATATAATTGTACATAACTCAGGGGTCAAAGGAAACTTGCATAACCGGTCATTGTGTAGTATATCATTCTCCAGGTCATCCTCTGTGTGTATGTGTATACATGTGTGTATATGCGTGTGTGCATGCATGATGTAAACGTACACATAGTGTGTAACGTGTGTATGTATGTGTGTGGAACTGTGTATGTGTATGCGCTTAATAATGAAGATCTCTTCGTTTATTGACATCACAGATCCTTGTTCATACATACAAAATAATCGGAACCTGTTGAATGCATGATAAAAGACATTGTCATGCATCGTTTCCCTCTCTATGTAAATATCTACCCCACCCCCTCCCCCGTACTCCCCAGTTGTTGAAAATGACATCATGAACATGTGACTAGTTCATGTATATACATAGAATTTCCTCTTTCTCGGATGTGCTTGGGTGATTTAATAATTTATGACAAATATTTGGTACATGTTAGGTAGTAAGTAAAGTGACAGGACCATATATAAATGTCTGATGATTGTATGAAAATGATTTAATTCGACCAACAAGTACACACTTACTGGGGTGTTTGAAGATGTACACTAAAGGTGATGGCACACTTAGCATTTCTCGCTAGCATGCTACTTGGTTTTGCTTCTTCGTTTGAGTAGAAACTACTTTGGTTACGATCTTTTTGATTTTCTAGATTTCCAAATGTCAAATTACTTTTGCGTCATATAGAGAGGCTTAGTAACGAACTAAAAGAATTTAAACCTAGAATACAAATGTTAGACATATTATTGAGATGTTCTTATTCTAGAATATTCTAACAAGAGGTCGTTTCTACCCAAACGAAATAGCAAAAGCAAATAGCATGCTAGGTTAGTGTGCGGCCACCTTGAGGCGTTTTAGCTCGTCAGTACATATTTCCTCGTTTCTTTAGTGTTTTTCACATAACTGTTATTCCGCCATGTCCATGAAATATATTTACATCGATTTTAATCATAGCAACATATTTGTTAATATAGTGGTAGCCCATCCCAACTTAAATATATATACATATATTTTTTTCGATGTTATCAATAAAATCTGTCCACTCTATCGAAACGAAGTTGATCTAAAACCAGATTTAATGTCGCCATACAGTGTTCTGTTACAATGCGTTTGTATGTGTCAATAAAGTCTTTTACATAAAACTTTACACAGTGTGTTTGTTTGTAACATATGTCTCTCCGGATCAGCGTTTCTCAACCTTTTTAGCCCTTGCGTAACCTTTGAAATAAATTGCATGTCTCAAGAAACCCCTGCGCAAAAAAAAAAAAACACACCTATATCTTTCTTATTTTATTTTCATCGTAATAATAGGTTAGATTGGATGATGTCTATGTTACATTATTACAATAACCAAGCATATGTCGTGCGTGTTTAATTATATTACGGATATGAAATTAAAATAGAAAATCAAAAGTGCATTAGCTTATCTCACTTGTTCTCGCGGAACCCTTAGGGACCCTTTGCGGAACCTTAGGGTTCCGGGGAACCTTTAGGTTGAGAAACGCTGCTCTGGATGGTTCCTCTGCCTTGGGTAAAGGGTACATGGTAAGGAGCTTACGACAGGAGGCGCTGTGTAGCTACGGCCACAACCGTCAACTTTACCCTGTCAGGGCCTTTAGGGAGTGTTTGGGTAAGGTAATAGCACATCGAATGTTTCATAGGGCAAAGCCTTTTTTTTTTTTTTAAAGCATATCCTTATGCAGGATAGCTGAGAACTGGTTTTAATTTTTCAGCAGAGTAATTGATGGGCTCACGTCAGTGTTCAAGGTAGGGGTGTACCGATTAATCGGCACTTTTTTGGTGAATCGGCATCTTAATCCCATGCCTGTCCCAAGCCCGGATAAAAGAGGAAGGTTGTCATGACAGGCCTAGCAAGCCGGTGACTTAGAAATACCTATTTGCACATGGGACATCCTTTTGCATCGTCGTCATCGGCAATTTTTTTGCCGACGACGATCCAGATTCTTAGAAAAAAAAAAACGCCGATGCAGATTCTAAATAATAATAATAATTAAAAAAAAAACTATTCTCGACGATGCCGATTCACCATTTTTTTTTTTTTTTTTTTTTTTTTTTTTTTTCTCCTCCAATACAAACTAATCGGCACGACCATAGTTCAAGGACGAAGTTAAGCCCATGGTTTGCCTAACCAACCAACCAACCCCTAAATGGAGTTTCATATAACTACAAGAATATAGATCCTTCGCTAGGTCTCGTTGAGGCTAAATTTCTACTCGCTCGGAAATACTCATTATGTAGCCGTCAAGATAGAAAGGCCGGTAAACTATAGTTTATAACTATAATCCTGAACTAAAGTTATCTCCGTCATGACGGTTTGCAGTCGTGTTTGAGGAAGAATGGTATCTTGTAATTATTGGTATTTTGTTTTATTTTTCATAATTTATTTAAATTATATATTTAGTTTTTTATTCTTTATTATTTTTTATTTATTTTTATTTTATCTTATTAATTTTTATTGTTATTTAAATATATAATTTTTTTTTTTTTTTTACGAAAAATAGAAGAAAATATATATGTGAAGGTCTAAGAATAAGAGTAAGTCCCATAAATATAATCTTAAACTGAATTTTTGTCACGACAGTGTTATCACACCAGAGGGAAAAAATGGTTTCTTGTAGTTATGGGTAAACAAAAGGTGGTTTTCTTGTACAAACAATAACAGAAAGTGTTTACGTGAAGGGGTAACAATAAGAATAAATCCCATGTTTTTATTATTTATTTTTCTATTAAAAAAATGTATGCGTAATACATACATACATATACCAAAGGATTTTTCCCCCTACACGGGGAGTAGCCAAAATGAAAAAGGCATAGAAACCACTCCCGCCATTCCATTATATTCCACTCCCCTCCTCCCTCCTCCTTCCCTCTTATCTTGGCACCTCCTGGATGACGGGTCATCCCTGCATCCTGTCCACTGCCCTGGGTCAGAAGCAGTGTCGCAACATGTGTTATATGAAAATAAATATTTTTACCTCCGTTTTCCATTACCTCTACCTCCCTCCCTCCTCCCCTTCTCCTCCTCCCTCCTCCTCCTCCTCCCTCCTCTTATTAAATGTTCGTAGAGAGAAACAAGTTAAATCTCGGAAAATAATGACTTAACAAAACAGATTTAGTTTTTGCTAATGACGTCAGAATGCCTTTGTTGATCAGAGGGGAAAGCGGTTGAGCGAAATCGTGAGGCGTTATTGAGCTCTCTTTCGGGAGGGAAATAGCTATCGATCACGAGTCCAACACGTGATCTAAAGGCCATGGTGAATCACACACATACACTATACGCGGCTTTATGGCGCAGTGGTAGCGTTCGCAACCGCTACTATAGTGGTCTGAGTTCGAATCCCGCCCAGGGCTGAAATAATTTCAGTATTACTGGGCGGGGAGTTGGTTGTGTGTGTGTGCGTGCGTGTGTGTAAGGCCACATCATTACCCATAGATCGGTCATATATAACTTCTGAGATCTCGTCCGTGAGGGAAATAGCTGTCGGTCATAAATCCAACACGTGATCCAAGACCATGGCGAATCACATACATACAGTACATACACACGAACAAGTTGGAGTGTGTGTGTGTGTGTGTAATGTCACGGCATTTTCCATAGATCAGACAATATATGAGCTTTGAGTTCCCGTGTAGGAGGGTGATAGCTGTCGATCACAAGACCCACACGTGATCCAAATCCGTGATGGTGAATCCTTTGGGAATTCATGTATAAACACATCGTTGCTCTGAAGAGGTCTCAGCTGAATAAAATCATCTGACGGCAGCCATCCTGAATCCACTGCTGAACAAAGGCCTCCTTCATAGTATTCCATGATTCACACGAGCCAGCCTCTGCCATATCACTCCTGCAAACTTCTCTATCTCGTCTTTACACCTGTCTGGTCTCCCTCTTCCACGCTTACCATCTCGCGGCGTCCATTCAGTAACACACTTGATCCATCGCTCGTCAGTCGTTCGCTCTAACTTAACTGCTCAATTCCACTTCCTCTCTTTTACCGCTTCCACGATATCTTGCACTCTAGTCTGCTCTCTCACCCAATTTGCTCTCTTTCGGACTCAGCGTTATTCCCATCATTGATCTCTCCATTCTCTCTCTCTCTCTCTCTCTCTCTCTCTCTCTCTCTCTCTCTCTCTCTCTCTCTTTTCTCCAAATGTCAAATTATCTTTGCGTCATATAATAACCTGAATTACGAACTAAGAGAAGTCTTATTTAACTTTTTTTCCGTACACTGTGTGTGTGTCTGTGTGTTTGTGATTCACCATGGTCTTATATCACGTGCTGGACTCGTTACCGACAGCTATTTCCCTCCCTGATGAGCTAAGAGCTCGTATATGACCGATCTATGGGTAATGTTGTGACCTTATACGCACACACACACACACACACACACACACACACACACACACACACAACTCCCCTCCCACGAGTTGGAGTAACGACTCGTAGCGCAGCGATACTGAAATTATTTCAGTCTTGGGCAGGATTCGAACCCGGACCGCCGTAGTGACAGTCAGGGACTCTACTAACCGCGCCACCGAGTCGTGGGTGTGTGTGTGGTCTTGGATCTCGTGTTGGACTCGTTACCGACAGCTATTTCCCTCCCAGAAGAGAGCTCAGAGCTTGTATACGACCGATCAATGGGTAATGCTGTGACCTTACACGCACACACACACCCAACTCCCCTCCCACGAGAGTTGGAGTAACGACTCGTAGCGCAGCGATACTGAAATTATTTCATCCCTGGGAGGGATTCGAACCCGGACCGCCGTAGTGGCGGCCGGGAACTCTAACCACTGCGCTATCTAGTCGTGTGTGTACGTGCGTGTGTGTGTACACGCTTATGCATGTTGTGAGGAAAATAACATAAAGGTAATTTGATGTTTAATATATACATGCGGCACAGAGAGGAAATATCAGGGTAATTTCATTGTTGATATTAATGTCCATTATTTTTTTCCATTTCCTTATACATTGTGTGTGCGCGCGCGCGTGTGCACACGCCTATGTAATGTTATGATTGAAAATGATGTAATTTAATGTGTAAAATGTACATGGGGTACAGAGAGGAAATGCCAGTGTCATTTCATTAATTTAGTATTCATGTCCATTATATATTTATTTTTTTCATTTCCTTATACTGTGTGTGTGTGCGCGCGCGCACGCGTGTACACGCGTATGTAATGTTGCAATGGAAAACATTGTAATTTAATGTGTAACGTGTACATGCGGTACAGAGAGGAAATGTCAGGTTCATTTCATTAATTTAGTATTCATGTCCATTTTTTTTAATCATTTCCTTATACTGTGTGTGTGTGCGCGCGCGCGCGTGTACACGCCTATGTAATGTTATGATGGAAAATAATGTAATTTAATGTGTAAAATGTTTAATTAATTTAGTATTCATGTCCACTATTTTTTTCATTAACTTATAGCACGTGTGGGCGCGCGTGCGTGTGTGTACGCGAGTATGTAATGTTGTAATGGAAAACAATGTAATTTAATGTGTAACGTGTACATGCGGTACAGAGAGGAAATGTCAGGGGCACCTCATTATTGAAGGAATCCGGATGTGTCGTTGACTGGCGGGTTGGCGAGTAGCTGTTAGTGTCCTGGGCTGCCTTCCTTTTTTGCCCGGGACCGCTTGGCATTTCGCCTCTTAGGCGGGCAGTGGCGCAATATTCAGATATTGTTTATATTGCCCAGGTGTACCATCAGCAGTGTCTATTCATTTTGTTAATTTTATTTTCTTCTTTATTTTGTCACGGTTTATTTTTGTCATTTTATTTTTTACTTTGTGTATTGATTGGTTAGTTTATTCTTTTATTTATTTATTATTATTATTATTATTATTATTATCCATTCATTTATCTTGTTCTTTTATCTATAGAAATTTTTATAAATGATGCTGTCAGCCAGTTGAATTGGGGCCTTGGGACAAGAGAGACCTGGCAGTACACTTAAAGTGAAGGTCTTACCCCAAGAGGCGATTAGCTGCTAACTAAGCCGTCCCTGTGTAGGTCTTCATCTGTCTTGGAATTAGTCCCACAAGTCAACTATCTTGATACGTTGACCTGACAGTTGGCTCGCAAAACGCTTCTGTAAATTAGATAATAAGCCAAATTCATTAAAGTCTTTTGGGGAAGTTGACCTCCCTTCAACTTGAGAACGAGTATGAAATAGGCAAGAATTGGTTTACTAATAGGAATGGAACAGACTTAGTAACCATGTAGTGGGCGCTGAAACTATCAGTTGTTTTAAGAAACGGTTAGACAACTTTATGGATGGGGATGACAGGTGGTAATGGACATGGAACTGCCTAGTGTAGGCCCCATGGTCTCTTGCAGTCTCCTTCATTCTTATGTTTTTAAGCTGTGAAGATTCTTCGTAAAGAACTACCTAGTGTAGGCCTTATGGTCTCCACCAGTCTCCTTCATTCCTATGTTCTTAAACTGTGAAGATTCTTCGAAAAGAACTGCCTAGTGTAGGCCTTATGGTCTCTTGCAGTCTCCTTCATTCCTATGTTCTTAAGCTGTGAAGATTCTTCGTAAAGAACTACCTAGTGTAGGCCTTATGGTCTCTTCCAGTCTCCTTCATGCTTATGTTCTTAAGCTGTGAAGATTCTTCGTAAAGAACTGCCTAGTGTAGGCCTTATGGTCTCTTGCAGTCTCCTTCATTCCTATGTTCTTAAACTGTGAAGATTCTTCGAAAAGAACTGCCTAGTGTAGGCCTTATGGTCTCTTGCAGTCTCCTTCATTCTTATGTTCTTAAGCTGTGAAGATTCTTCGTAAAGAACTGCCTAGTGTAGGCCTTATGGTCTCTTGCAGTCTCCTTCATTCCTATGTTCTTAAGCTGTGAAGATTCTTCGAAAAGAACTGCCTAGTGTAGGCCTTATGGTCTCTTGCAGTCTCCTTCATTCCTATGTTCTTAAACTGTGAAGATTCTTCGTAAAGAACTGCCTAGTGTAGGCCTTATGGTCTCTTGCAGTCTCCTTCATTCTTATGTTCTTAAACTGTGAAGATTCTTCGTAAAGAACTGCCTAGTGTAGGCCTTATGGTCTCTTGCAGTCTCCTTCATTCTTATGTTCTTAAGCTGTGAAGATTCTTCGTAAAGAACTGCCTAGTGTAGGCCTTATGGTCTCTTGCAGTCTCCTAACCGGTGGGGAACCTGCGGCCTTCCGGACCATCAAGTGCGGCCTTCTGCGGCCTTTGAAATACATATTATTATTTTTTTTTAAAGACCTTGAATATTTTTTAAGTCTGAAATCATTATACATCTGAAACTTACAATATACACCACACACATAGACGAAAGCAAAGTTAACCGTGTTCAGTGATGTCACTCCCCTAAAAAGGGATAAAATAATTGAAAAAAAAAAAAAAAATTCAGTGCGGCCTTTATGTGGGACGATGAATTGTAAGGTGGCCTTCGTGCACAAAAAGGTTCCCCACCCCTGCCCTAACCCCAACACGGCGCCACCTCAAAACTCATTATGTATTTTGACCGATCCCTTACATTAAGACACGTCAAGAACTGTAGATAAAACACGGATGGAACTGTGCTTCACAGAAGAAAAGAAATAAAGATGGAGAACTGCAATGTCCTAAGCAAGATGCTGTAATGACTGCCATTTATTTTATATAATTTGTTTATTTGTCTATTATTATTTGCTTGATTTTCATTTATTATGTCAATTTATTATTTACTATTTACCTGTTTGTTTATTATTTAACTATACCTATGCATTTATTTTATTATTTATATTATAATTTTATTTATTTTTCTTTTATCATATTTTTTCCGCATCCGACCTAGTTATGGACCAAAAGGTCTCCTGTCGGCATGCTCCGCCTTTGTAATCCTTTGTAATATCCTGTTTACGCGTATGGCAGAGGACAGAGTAGCATTGGACGAATTCCAGGTAATATCATTAACAAATTCGATCAGTGTCTGTTTCTTTACTGTACTCCCCCTAAATAGGGACCAGGAATGGAAATGAAAATGCCTCCGAACTCCACCGTATCATTTACTCGTTTGTGTGCACACACCGGAATGTATGTATGTATTCGTGTATGCGCTTTTTATGGAGTTCACCAGTATCTTCATCCCTGTGGGCAATCTGGCGCCGCTGTCATTCATTATTCGGTTTAACGTCGTGAACTTGCCCCTATCCGGAGACTAGGACGGTGCCCCTTACAGAAGGCTTTGTAGCGTGGAATTTAATAAATTATGCCCTTGGTTCAACTCGCTGGCGGTATAGTTCGAACCTCCATCACCCCAACCTCCGTCGCAGGGGGAGACGCTCTAACTCGCTCGGCCGGAAAGCATCCTCGTCACTTTGCTTAAATGATCGCGTATGTGTATGTGGCTTGTAGTGATACGTCAATACTTCCGTTTTCTGTGGTTAAGTTTCCCGCTTATTCCGTTTCCGTGAATTCCGATGTTTTTACTCTGCCAATGGTATTGTAAAAAATGTATTTCACCCCTCATCATCAAATTACTCCATATAAAACTATTTATTTTCATTATATTTATTATAATTATTTTGTATGACAAGCCTATGTACATACATATGAGACTATGCTAATAAGAACACGGGTACGTGTGTTCACTTATGCAAAGTAGATCACTTGGGAAAAAATGAATTAACGAAGCTGAGCGCTTTCGTATATTACATCTTCACTGGATGTAATATACGAAAGCGCTCTGCTTCGTTAGTTTTTTTTTCAAGTGGTCTACTTTGCATACAAGACTGTATTTGAATATGTAGTCTTTTCATCATCCACATGGAGATGTACACTACGATGTAATAACCTTCGAAAAAAAATCTACCAGAAATTTCCGAGACATCAAAATTGGTCTTCTTCACCTCTATAAAACCATGCACGTATCCAAACCTACAGGCTCAACACTTTTCTGTGGGAACGCAATCTGTGTCAATGTGTTCCTTTCACCTGCCTGCATGCCTGTGAGGCTGACTCTTTACGTATGTAAAGAGCGAGTTGACGCTAAACGTTGCTTGGGCGCGCCTCCCGAGCTCCGCGTGGGAGCTCATGTATTCCAATTGGAAATAATGGACCAACTTAGGGGTGACGGGAGGGGGAGCGAGGGGTCTGCTCCTGCTGCTTCTGCTGTTGCCCCTGCTGGTGCCCTTGCTGCTCCCCCTGCTGTTGCCCCTGCTGCAATCCTTGTTGCTGTCTCTGCTACTGCCCTTGCTGTTGGCCCTGCTCCCCCTGCTGATACCCTCGCTGTTGCCCCTGCTGCTAACCTTGCTGCTATCCTTGCTGCTACCCCTGCTGTCGTCCTTGCTGCTATCCCTGCTCTTGCCCCTGCTACTTACCCTGTTCCTGCTCCACCTGCTCCTGCTGTTGCCCCTGCTGCTACCCCTGCTGCCGTCCTTGCTGCTACCCCTGCTCTTGCCCCTGCTACTGCCCCTGTTCCTGCTCCACTTGCTCCTGCTGCTGCCTTTGCTGCTGCCCCTGCTGCGTGGATGTTCCTCCCACCTCTCAAAGTTAACAACATTTGTGTACTTTGGGAGGTGGCGTTACCCTACCCTTTATACATACATATATCAAAAGGCCCTATAGCCCTTATAAGGGGGTGGCAGTGACCAGTCAAGGCCTGAATCAACCCTTCACCTCTCCCACACCCATTTGCTGACCCTATTAGCTCCTTGTGGATGAAGAACCATACCTGTGTCTTGACCACTACCTGACTGTTCGGCCGTTACTTTGTATTAATAGTTTGTTCCAGCGCGTGAGTGCCCCTCCCCTTTCCCCGTCCCCCGTCCCTCTCCCCCTCCCTCTCCCCCTATCCCTCCCTCTCCCCGTCCCCCTCCCTCTCCCCGTCCCCCTCCCTCTCCCCGTCCCCCTCCCTCTCCCCGTCCCCCTCCCTCTCCCCCTCCCCCCTCTCCCCCATCTCCTTCTCGTTTAGTAAACGTGGACGTGAGATCCATCTAAGAAAGGTGTACCGTCGGGTGACCTAATTGTACGATCTTGGATTTTTTTTTTTTTTATAATAATAAAATAAAAAAAGAAGAAGAAAGACCATTGGGACTCCAACCTTCGTACGTGGTCTCGGGTGTGGAATTTCTTTCGCAATATTTCGTTAAAAAAAAAAAAAAAAAAAAAAACATAACATTCCAGGATGCACGTGCGCGGCTTAAGCTTCTGCATCTATTCTCCTCCTTTTTGTTCTGCGCGATTGAGCTGAGCGTCTGTAATTCGTCATATGATATTGATTCACTATATTCTATTATTCATAAGTTTTTGTTGTTCTGTTATTTCACCTACTTTCTCTTATTACGCACTTATTGGCGTCTGTAATTCGTCATATGATATTGATTCACTATATTCTATTATTCATAGTTTTTGTTGTTCTGTTACTTCACCTTCTTTCTCTTATTACGCACTTATTGTTATTTATTTTTTTATCATTATTATTCATTTGTTTCGTCATTGTTCATTATATTTTGTATTTCTCCACTTTGGATGTCCCTTTTGCATCCATTTTTCATCCATTTTTCGAGTTTGGATACCTCGCATCCACTTCTTGATTTTCAAATAATGAACTTGTTAAAGTCTTTTTCATTCTTAGGCTTGAGTGTTAAATCGTTTCTTATTTCTTTCCGTGTTTCTATACTCGCATCCACTTCTTGATGTTCAAATAATGAACTTGTTAAAGTCTTTTTCATTCTTAGGCTTGAGTGTTAAATCGTTTCTTATTTCTTTCCGTGTTTCTATACTCGCATCAACATCTTGATGTTAAAATGATTAACCTGTTAAAGTCTTTTTCATTGTTAAATGTTTCAGTGTTAAATCGTTTCTCCTACCTCACATCCACTTCTTGATGTTAAAATAATTAACTTGTTAAAGTCTTTTTCATTTTTAGGTCTGAGTGTTAAATCGTTTCTCCTTTCTTTCCACATTCCGTTGCATTTTACTTTTGCTTTCGGTCTCGCACATAATGTTTACAAAGTTGTTTTTCAGTCCAGAGACAACATTTCCGGCCAGCGCGCCGAAGACGCCTTAGTCCCACCTTTTTCTTCTGCTGTCTTTCTTTTTCCTCCTCGTCTTTTCTTTCTTTTTCCTCTTTCTTTTTTCCTCTTCTTTTTCCTCCTTTTTTCCTCTTTTTCTTCCTCCTTGTTCTTGTTTTTCTTTTCCTCCTTTTTCCTCCTTTTTTCTTTTCCTCGTCTTCTTTCTTTTTCCTCCTCTTTTTCCTCTTTCTTTTCCTCTTTTCCTCTTCTTTTTTCTCTTATTTTTCTTTTTCTTTTTCCTCTTTTTCTTCTGCCTCTTCTTATCAATTTTCATCCTTTTCTTCCTACTCTTCTTTTTCTTCTTTTGATTCTTCCTCTTTTTCTTCTTCCCCTTCCTCTGCTTTTTCTTCATCCTCCTCCTCATACAAAAGACAAGTTCAATAGTTTCTCTCACCCTCCCTCTCTCTCGTAATTCCATTTTTTACTTTCCCATGGAAAACATAAAATAAAAATGTGAAACAAATCGGGCGACATCACAACATAAAAGATAAATGTGAAACAACTCGGGCGACATCACAACCTCGTTTCGATTCAGCCAACCGAACAACCCTTCCCGATGGATCCATGGTTCCCAAACTGGAGGTGTTCAAGTGGATCAAAGGTTTTAACAAGGGTGATGCAAACAAGGTCATCATATTAAGACAACAGGTCAGGACTCGCAGTAATGGATCTAAACTGGACAAATTTAGATTTATGAAGGAAATAGGCAAGAATTGGTTTACTAATAGGGTGGTCGACGAATGGAATAGACTTAGTAACCATGTAGTGAGCGCTGAAACTATCGGTTGTTTTAAGAAACGATTAGACGACTTTATGGATGGGGATGACAGGTGGTGATGGACATGGAGCTGCCTAGTGTAGGCCTTATGGGCTCTTGCAGTCTCCTTCATTCTTATGTTCTTATGGAGTTTAATTAACCCCCCCGGGGGGGCTAATTTAACAGATTTTCGGGGAGTAATGGAGGGGTGACAAAAAGAAAAAAAAAAAGTTAAGAATTCCGAAAATCAAAAATCCAAGAATTCCTCAATTAGCTTCAAGCAAGCATCTCCATTCGTCCTACTGATAGTCTTGACATTTTTGGCAATATTCATTAAAGATAGACAATGTTCAAACACAATAAATAAACGAAAATATATCAAGCATTTTAATTTAGTCACATATATCGATGTTGTCACTTTGTGAAAGGGGCAACATTCTTAATGTGACATGATAAACTAGGTAACAAAATAAAAAAGTTCGGGAACCACTGCGGTAGGTCCTTCCCGCCATCCAAACATTTCGGACCAATATTTTTTGCCAACCTCTCTCTCTGAGGTCTGAGGAACAGAAACTCGACGTTGTAAAGATCAGCTGCAACTCCAGAGTACCCATGGAAAGATATTACTCCACATATTAGCTTGTAAAGAGCAGCAACCCCAGAAATCGTACCAACAGTGAGGATCATTTAATTAAGGATAGCCTAGCCTAACCTATTCTAACCTATCCTAACCTATCCTAACCTAACCCATCCTATCCTAACCTATCCTATCCTAACCTATCCTAACCTAACCCATCCTATCCTAACCTATCCTATCATAATCTGTCCTTACCTAACCTATCCAAACTTAACCTGTCCAAACCTATCCAAACTTAACCTGTCCTAACCCATCCTAACCTATCCCAACCTATCCTAACCTACCCTAACCTAACCTAGCCTAGCCTAACCTAGCCTAACCTAGCCTAGCCTAACTTAACCTAACCTAGCCTAACCTATCATAGCCTATCCTAGCCTAACCTAGCCTAGCCTAACTTAACCTAACCTAGCCTAACCTATCATAGCCTATCCTAGCCTAACCTTACCTATCCTAACGTAACCTAACCTAACCTCAAAATGAACTTAGACCAGCCACCCCAAATATTATCTTGTAAAAATAAGCACTCCTCATATACTCTGGGGCTGAACTTTACGACGTTCCAGGAACCCTTGACCACGTGATAATATTCCAGGTGACGTTACGTGACGCTGGCGAATGGAATGGTACTTTGATGCAGTGAAGGTCGCAAACGCGTAAAAAAAAAAAAAAATTCCCTCTGCAGTTGCGTCTCTTAGTTCGAGGGCAACTTCGCAAGAACAAAGTTGTCCATACTCGAACTCGGTGTTGGTGGTGGTCGTGATAGAGGGTGGTGGTGGTAGTGGTGTTGGTGTTACCCTCGGCTCTGTTTTCCCAAACTTCCTGTTCCCTTGTTTACAGTGGGCACCGGTTATGGCGAGCCTGCTCAAAAAAAAAAAAAAAAGAAAAAAAAAAAAAAAAGGGGGGGGGAGGGGGAGAGAACTAAAAAAGATCTCTGTAATATTTTGTCGCCGATAACCAGCGCTTCTTTCCTTGGAGAGGTTGATCACCCAGAGGTTTAGTCAGAGCGGGTAAAAGAGAGATTCAAGGAGGTTTGGATCGTATTTAAAGGGATTGGATCCCTTTTAAAGGAATTCGATCCTTCACAAGATGGTTTGATTTATGTTTAAGGGATTCGATCTTTTT
>NC_134791.1:4341152-4366152 GCF_046742065.1 Oratosquilla oratoria | reverse complement strand
GCTTGGAGCTTTCTTCTTCTTCTTCTTCTTGTCCGTTGTGGCGCTTGGAGCTTTCTTCTTCTTCTTCTTCTTCTTCTTGTCCGCCGTGGCGCTTGCAGCTTTCTCCTTCTCCCGCATTTCAAGATCGGAACGATGACCGGACCTGCCTACCCTCCCTCCCTCCTCCTCTTCCTTCTCTCTTTCCTTTCTCCCTTCCCTCCCTTCCCTCCCTCCCTTCCTCCCTCCCTTCCTCCCTCCCTTCCTTCCCTTCCCTTCCCTTCCTCCCTCCTTCCCTCCCTCCTTCCTTTCTCCCTTCCCTCCGTCCCTCCCTCCTTCCCTTCTCCCCTTCCCCCCTCCCTTCCTTCCTTCCTTCCTTCCTTTCTTCCTCTCTCCCTTCCCTCCGTCCTTTCTCACCCTTCCTCCCTCCCTTCTCCCTCCTTCCCTTCCTCCCTCCCTCCTTTCCTTCCTCTCCCTCTTCCCTCTCTCCCTCCTTTCCCTCCCTTCCTTTTCTCCCTCCTTTCCCTCTCCCCCTGCTCCCCTCCCTCTTTCCCTTCCTTCCCTCCCTCCTTCCCTCCATCCCTCCTCTCCCTCCTTCCTTCCCTCCTTCCCTTCTCCCCTCCCTCCTTCTCTTCTTTCCCTTCTCCCCTCCTTCCCTCCCTCCTTCCCTTCCCCCCTCCCTCCTTCCCTTCTCCCCTCCCTCCTTCCCTTCTCCCCTCCCTCCTTCCCTCCCTCCTTCCCTCCCTCCCGACGCGTCCTCGAGGTCTTCGATTTCCGTCGCCCTCGAATCATAAAAACATAAGAATGCTGGAGACCGTAAGAGACCCTAAGGCCTACAGTAGGCAGTTCCATGTCCTTTACCACCTATCATCCCCATCCATGAAGTTATTTTCTCTTAAAATAAACAATTGTCTCTGCGTTCACCAGAACGAGTGAGATTAAAAAAAATAATAATTATAATAATAATCTCACAAGGAAATCTGGATTTCCACATTTTTCCCACAAAAAAGAAGAAATTATTAGAGACACAAGCAAGTTCATAGCAACATATAATCCTTCAAATTCTACATATAATTCTTCAATTTCTCCCACAAATTTGAGGAAAATTCCCACAAAATGGCATCGCTGGCTTACCACATGGTTACCAAGATGGACCGTCTTTATCTCTCTTTGCCTCCACTGACCCCGTGACCCTGTCGCCGGGCGAAGTAGACTGGAAAGGCGGAGGGGTGGGGGTACCTGGAACCGTAACAAGCGGTTACTTTGCTCCTGGAAGGTCGTCATAGAGACGACGACTTGAATAAAAAGATTAATGTCCGCCGCTGATGAAGATGTTGGTCTGGAATGTGTGGGTGATATGGCCTCCCCCCCCTCCCCACATTCTTGGACATAAGAATGAAGGAGACTGCTAGAGACCATAAGGCCTACACTAGGCAGCTCCATGGACACCCAACCACACTAACGTAACGTAACGCAGAGTTCTCGGACAGAGGTCCTGGAAGCCTGGAACCTAAGAAGACGGTTGGTCGTTGCCCCCATCGTCAGTAACACAAGACGGAGAAGAGTCTGAACAGACTGGAATAGATCGAGTGCGCGCTGGAGACTTCCACAGGACACTCAGGTCTTACCAGGTCATGTGGAGAGTTTCGTCTGCGGGGGGAGAGGAGGAGGAAGGAAACCCACCTGGTTCCCTTCTACCCTCCCTTCCCTCCCTCCCTCCCTCTCCCTCCCTCCTTCCCTCCCTCCCTCCCTCCCTCCTTCCCTTCTCCCTTCCCTCCCTCCCTCCTTCCCTCCCTCCCTCCTTCCCTCGCTCCCTTCTCCCTCCTTCCCTCTCTCCCTCCTTCCCTTCTCCCTTACCTCCCTCCTTCCCTCCCTCCCTCCTTCCCTCCTTCCCTTCTCCCTCCTTCCCTTCTCCCTTCCCTCCCTCCTTCCCACCCTCCCTCTCCCTCCCTCCTTCCCACCCTCCCTCTCCCTCCCTCCTTCCCACCCTCCTTCCCTCCCTCCCTCCTTCCCTCCCTCCCTCCTTCCCCTCTCCCTTCCCTCCCTCCCTTCCCTCCTTCCCTCCTTCCCTCCCTCCTTCTCTTCTCCCCTCTCTCCTTTCACTTCCCTTCCCTCCCTCCCTCTCTTCCTCCCTTCCTTTCTCCCCCCCTCCCTTTCTCCCCTCCCTCCTTTTTATCCCTCCCTCCTTCCCTTCTCCCCACCTTCCCTTCTCTTCTCCCCTCTCTCCTTCGCTTCTCCCCTCTCTCCTTCTCTTCTCCCCTCCCTCCTTCCCTCCCTACTTTCCAGCCGGGCATCGCTCATTTATTTAATTCTGGCTGCCGTCAGATCGTAATATTAAGTTTTGTTTCTCTTGGGGAAAAGAAGGTGTTGTGAGGAAAGGGGCAGGCTGACGTCCTGTGGCGTGGAGACTGACAGGCTGACAGTCAGGCAGGCTGGCAGGACGGTAGACAATAGCCGACAGCTGACAGACTTACCAGGTGTCGTCATGGACACCGAAAGCGAGAGTAGTTAAGAGATGTGAGTGGGAGAGGAGGGAGTGGTGGAGAGTGGAAGGGAAGATGATGGGGCGAAGGAGGGAGTAATGAGGCAGAGGAGGGAAGGGGGGGAATGTGGTGGGGAGGGGAAGGAGGCCTGAGTATTTGTTCTGTTCATCGTGACTAAGTACTAAGGTCCATAGTTACTAAGGTTCCTGTGTAGCATCAGACATCGCGAGGAGGAGTTTTTGTGGATGGGATTCTCTCTCTCTCTCTCTCGCGTTGCTGCAGCCTTTGTTTACCTTAGCTCCATCCCGACCGACCGACCGACCGACAGACTCGCTCCAAAGCGCGTTTGAACCACACCCATTTAAATACACATTTGCACACAGAAATTCACGTTTTATGACCCAGGACTTTTACACTATAGTCTTTCGAATGGATGTTCTTTTCTCAGTACCAGTAGTCTGTGTATGGCTGACAATGTACTGTAGGCATGCAGCATATTCACTCTTTCGTCGTTCGCCATGGCTTTGGCATCAAGACAACCACCTGTTTTGGGGTACGATACGTTTTACGGAAGGGCTCCGCGGAGTCGGACGTACGATTCGGGGACAAGGATGCTCGGCCCGACGCGAGCACAGGCGAGTGTGCCTAGACTAGTGTTCGAAGGAGGACGTGCCTGGCAATCTGGGTCCGACTTTGCAGCTACAGTGGCTAAGTAAATACTGTTTGTGCTGCATGTAGCACACAGCGGACTGGACCAAAGGGTTTCCGTAGCTGGGTTGAGTGTGGTAAGTACCATCAAGCTTGACAATCAACCGCTGAAATGATTATTATCGTTGTTTTCTTTTTTATGCAAATCAAAGTTTTCGCTCTAACGTGGCAGTTGTCTGTGATGTGGTCACCCGTCAGTAGGTGAGAGAGGAAACAAGCAGTTGTGAATTGTTAATTACCGAGTTTTGATGAGAGTTGAGGTTGATGGTTCGTTGAAGGTTGGGTAGACTTGAGCTTCTTGTTGAGATTCCTCATGGTTGCGGGAGCGGTCAGGGCAACTAAGGTCACGACGAGATGGGGATGCTACTTGTAAGTCGTCTCTTGTAAGGATAAAATTGAGGGAATTGATTAACTTCCATTTTTGGTGAAATTCCAGAATCACGCAAACACGGGTATTTAACGCGAAACTTGTGTTGTTCAATAGCTCCTAACTTAACCTAACCTAATCTAGCCATTCCAGAAAAAAAAATAATAATAAATGAAAGAATGATAGAATTGAAAAATGTACCTAACCTAACAATTCCACAAAAAAGAAATTATCTCTCAAATGGTGAAATTATAGAATTGAAAAATTTACCCAACGTAACCTAACGTGACCTAACCATTCCACAGAAAAAAAAATCTTTCAAATTAAAAAAAAAAAAAAAATAAAGAATTGAAAATATATTTGGATGGTACAGGAATAGAACCCTGTTTTCTATTTCTTATCTGTGTAAAGCCACTTAACCCGGGAACTGCCGCTTCGTGAGAAAGGGCATCGTTAAGCTATCATGTTACTTAGCATCTGCTGCGTTGCTGTATGTTGGCAATGTACTGCAGAGGAACTTTAAGGATTTATCGTCTAAGAGGGTTCCCTTGTAGTAAGTATCACGCAAACACCCTTTTTCATTTCTTTCTGTTTTGCATATGAAAGATCTATTTCCTTCTATGAAATGGTTAGGTTAGGTTAGGAGGTATTGGACAACGTAAGTTTCATGTTAAGTAGCCTTGCTTGCGTGATTCTGGACTTTTACCAAATTGGGGATGCATTGCAGATATATTTTAGGGACGGTAAAGGAGATACTGAGGTGGCTGTGGGTTTTGTCACGTGCCCCCAAAGAACCAATATTGTGAGGAGGAGGAGGAGGAGGAGGAGGAGGGAGGAGAGATCAAAATGATTTGCCTACAATAAGAGTTAGATGACAATGTAGCTCAGTAATTAGCGACTACAGTGGGCAGTGTCCGATTCTTGCAAACCCACGCCGAAGTCCAGTTGATCGTACCAAAATGTTGTTTTCCTTAAAAATCATTCATTTTGAACGTGGAGGAGTTTTATTCCCTTGGATATATTATCCCATTTGAATCCGGAATTTTTTTTTTTTTTATATGTTTAAATATAACCCACTGTCGCAGAAACAGAGCAAAAGAAACAGACGATATGTATATTTCGACCACAACTGTGATCCTCTTCAGCAGATAAATACAAAGGTTAGATGACTTATCTGCTGAAGAGGACCACGGTTGTGGTCGAAATATACAGATCGTCTGTTTCTTTTGCTTTGTTTCTCCGACAGTGGCTTATATTTAAAACATTTTACCAATCTGCAACTACATTTTGGTTTTGTGAATTCCTTGGTTATATTATTCAGTTTGAATCTGGAGTAATTGGTTGGGTTACTTGAGTGACAAAGGTATATGGGAACATTCCAGCCTGTCTTCTATTTCCATCGCGGAAAAGAGGATAGCGATAGATTTTGATATACGAGCGAGGTCAAGGGGAAGGGAGGGGTCAGTCATGCTGAACGGTAGCGAGGCTCTGGAAGACACGCAAACACACACACACACACACACACACACACACACACACACACACACACACACACACACACACACACACACAAAAAAAAAAAAAAAAAACTTCAGGGACGAAGGAAGAAGGGAACTCTCAGACACTAGACTACCCCCGGCGTGCGTCAACTTGCCCCGGGCGGGCAGAGTGACGTCCGAAGATGCCCCCGAGAAGACGGGCCAAGATAAACACGGCCAAAGGGGTTGTTATCACACTGGGCTGTTTTCCTCCAACCTCCGATTAATCGGCGATACCACCCACCTCCTGAACTTTTTCCGCCGTAAAGTCACTATAGCAAACTATTTTGCTTTCTTAACAAAAATAAAATGTCGTTTATCACACTGGGCTGTTTTCCTCCAACCTCCGATTAATCGGCGGTACAAAAAAAATACATAGAATATCATTGGAAATGCTGGAGGAAAAGCTGGAAGCTGTAAATCTGCTTCAAAAGTCGAAGGAAAAATTGCCCAGCGTGATACCCCCCTCAAGTCCGACTTCCCCAGACGAAGACGACGATGACAGGCCATAGGACAAGTAATAAGGATCGTAGGACCTACGATTAGAGGAAATAGAAAACGGGAGGAGGGAGGACGGGACAGAGGCAAGTCCTTGCAGGATACAGGAGACCTTGAAGAGGCTGGCTGGCGCACATAGCAACAGTCAGGATGGCAAAAAACTTGGCGGGATGGCGATAAATCAGTTTGTAGTGTGGTTAGAAAATGATTATCTGAAAATTACGGCAGTGGGCGAGATGCAGGGACGACCCGACATCCAGGAGGTGCCAATAGGAGAGGGAGGGAAGGGGATGGAGGGGAGGCGAGTATGTTGGGATTGGAATGTGTGGGAGTGGATTTTATGTCATTGTTTTTTTGGCTACCTCCCTTTTAAGAGGGACAGAGCCTTTGGTATATGTATGTATATGAAAAGTCTTCACAAGAACAGGGCAGTTCAATTCGGAAATTAAACTAGTGACATCATAAAGTATCTAGCAACGAAGGAAATGGCGGAAAATATTGGCGAAATGTAATAATAATGATAATAATAATAATGACTAATAATAATAATAAAGGTAAAATGTTATATTACAAAAAAAAAGTCTAAACAAGAACAGGACACTTCACAGAAGTGTGATAGTCGACAAAGTCGCTTTGTCCTTTTCAGGCTTGCCTCCTGATGACGTTACGTCCTTAGTTTCCTTTTCGAAGTGAAGCGACCTGTTCTTGTACAGACCCCGGTCTCTGTTGCCTCTGTTGCGCGTGAAAAGCGTGATCACGGGTCTCTCGTTGCCATGGAAACGGTCTAACAACGATCTCGTTCAGATCGTCTCGTACTCTGTAATTGACTCGTTCAGTCCTTTTTTTCCACAAGTATCTTTGTCGTCTCGTAATATATGTCTCCATCAGACCATCTCGCTTCATGTAGACCATCTCTTGTATTATCTGATTCAGACCATCTCGTGTATTATCTGATTCAGACCATCTCGTGTATCATTTCATTCAGACCATCTCGTGTATTATCTGATTCAGACCATCTCGTGTATTATCTGATTCAGACCATCTCGTGTATTATCTGATTCAGACCATCTCGTGTATTATCTGATTCAGACCATCACGTGTATTATCTGATTCAGACCATCTCGTGTATTATCTGATTCAGACCATCTCGTGTACTATCTGATTGAGACCATCTCGTGTATTATCTGATTCAAACCATCTCGTGTATTATCTGATTCAAACCATTTTGTGTGTTGTATGATTCAGACCATCTCATGTATTATCTGATTCAAACCATTTTGTGTGTTATATGATTCAGACCATCTCATGTATTATCTGATTCAGACCATCTCGTGTATTATCTGATTCAGACCATCACGTGTATTATCTGATTCAGACCATCTCGTGTACTATCTGATTGAGACCATCTCGTGTATTATCTGATTCAAACCATCTCGTGTATTATCTGATTCAAACCATCTCGTGTATTATCTGATTCAGACCATCTCATGTATTATCTGATTCAGACCATCTCATGTATTATCTGATTCAGACAATCTCGTGTATTATCTGATTCAGACCATCTCGTGTATTATCTGATTCAGACCATCCCGTGTATTATCAGATTCAGACCATCTCGTGTATATTATTTAGACCATCTCGTGTATTATCGGATTCAGACCACCTCGTGTATTATCTGATTCAGACCATCTCGTGTATTATCTGATTCAGACCATCCCGTGTATTATCAGATTCAGACCATTTCGTGTATATTATTTAGACCATCTCGTGTATTATGTGATTCAGACCATCGTATCATAAAAGTAATCTGCAGCATGTATCTGCAGTTGCCACGGTTTTGTGTTCCTGGATTTATACAAATATAAATTTGGCTGCGTGGCCCATACCACCTGGGCGTTGATTAACTTGGTGAAATGTCGCTAGCGAAATTGGTCATTGAAACAGCGCCCAGAAGTTATACATTATATACGACGTTTGCCTCCATTACGCAGAGAGGGGAGGTGGGAATATATTTTTCGCCGAAATGTTTCGCCAAATTCCCATTTCGCCATAGTTCCAAACGTATGCAGATTTGGCGAAATGTCATGTGGCGAACCATGATTTGGCGAAATGGGAAGCCACGAGGATGAGGAGGGTCACAGGGAACGTTTAGATAATTAATATGTTTTATACACACACACACACACACACACACACACACACACACACACACACACACACACACACACACACACACACACACACACACACACACACACCACGAGCATAGCTCCCCTTCCCGTAAGATACTAAGTAAATACACGCGCGCTTGCGCTCACACACAAAGTAGATGTTGCGAGATACAAAGACGGGACACCACGAGCATAGTTCCCCGTAGAATACAACTAGGTGAATACATACACGCTAAATATAATAATCTGAGGTTAATTAGGTTAAATATATGAAATGACACTTAGGCTGGACAGTATAAGATGAAATGCATGTATTTCCCGTCAGGGGAATAGTGTGTGTGTGGGGAGGGGCACCTTTGCCCTATGTGGTCGGACAGCACGAAGTGGGAAGTGCAAAACCCCTTGGTGAGCGAAACCCTGTTACTGCGGAAATTAGCTGTGTTTTTTAACTAGGGCCGAAGTTGGGTCGCTTCCCCGCCTGGCCAGGGCTCTCGGGAACCAATGCGATTTAGCCCGTAGCAGTTGCCGGGAATCGAACTCACGACCACACGGGGAAGATCGGTGGGCGGGGGGGGAGGGAGGAGTGGTTTACCACTGACATGCTCTACATCGATTACGTTTGGTTGGATATTGTCCCCCTAAGACGCTGACCTAACGTTCAGGGTGATTGTCCCATGCCCAGGCTATCCGAGTTCGTCGGTCATACGAGGTGGTGGATGAGGTAAAGGTCAACAGTGAGTGAATTGCACTTAGTAGTATTCTTAAAAAAAATCTTTCCTTATATAGATTTTACATAAATCCGTGGAAGGGAAAGATTTATATAAGGAGAGATTTTCTTTTAAGAATACCACCGTAAGATTGTTACGGTGATATTCTTAAAAATTCTTTCCTTATAAATCTTTTATAAATCCTTGGAAGGGAAAGATTTATATAAGGAATGATTTTCTGTTTAAGAATATCCCGTAACATTCTTACGGTAGTATTCTTAAAAAAAAATCTTTCCTTATATAAATCTTATATACATCCTTGGAAGGGAAAATCTAAATAAGGAAAGATTTTCTTTTAAGAATACCACCGTAAGATCCTTACGGCGGTATTCTTAAAAATACTTCTTTCCTTATATAAATCTTTCCCTTCCAAAGATTTATATAAGGAAATATTTTTTTTAAGAATACCACCATAGATATCTTTAACTGCCTGTATCAGACCATATCTCGTTACTATCTCGTTCAGATCGTCTCGTATTCTGTAATTGTCTGATTCAGACCATCTCTGTAATAAGTATCTTGTTTATCTCGTAATATATAAACGTCTCCATCAGACCATCTCGCATCATATAGACCATCTCTTGTAATATCTGATTCAGACCAATGTGTCATGTAACAGTTACTAATCTGGATCAAGAAGACCATTTTGCATAATATAGACCATGAGGTCTCAACCTTTTTCCCGTTTTCTACGTACCCCGAGAGTTCCCAGACCATCGACCCGTACCCTCATTAACCTGACACAGAATAGAAAACGGTAATATATTGAAACTAATTAAATATACAATGGTACCGCAATGGATATCGTACGGTTCAAATTGTAATGACTATTCATCAGTTAAGCATTAACATATAAAGCAATGTACAGTGTTCTCTCTGCAGATTTAAATGTTTGTCATTTTTCGCTAGTCATCCGAGTTTATTTATTATTTAACTATACCTATGCATTTATTGATTCTATTTATTATTATTTATATTATAGTTTTTATTTATTTATTTTTTATTCATCATTATATATATATATTATTATTATTTTTTTTTTTTAACCGACCTAGTTGTGGACCAAAAGGTCTCCTGTCGGCATGCTCCGCCTTTGTAATCCTTTGTAAGTACCATTGTAAACAGTCCTGATAACCCGATATAGACCATCACAATTAGGCCTTTGTATCATATATACGATTCCTTCAGATCATATCGTATGATGCATCTGCCAATGCTGAAGATTATGCATACACCAGGAGGCACTTGCCTGCGGCCCCAGTATGATCGAGCCTAAGGCCCTGTTCACACTAGCAGTTTGAACAGCGCGGAAACTGCGGCTGTACTACATTGTTAAGGGAAAACTACGCGGCTGTGTGTGAACGTCTTCATTGACTTGCATTGTAATTAAACCGCCGCGGTTCCAACCGCCAGTGTGAATAGGGCCCTGGGGGTCTTTCGTCGCACATTGTTCACCTCTGAAATCGAAGATCGTAAAGAGACCAAAAGAACTACGGGGGGGAGGTGCTGGGGAGAGAGGTAGTGTGGGGGGAGGGGGGATAAATGTGGGAGCATAATTTTGAACCGCTGAAATTTTGGGGGGGTGGCACGAAAAGGCTATGTTTAAAGTATGAGGAGGGGAATGAATGTGGGGGCATAATTTTAAACTGAAATTTTGGGGTGTTACACTAAATGGCTATGTTAGAATAAGGGGAGGGGGATAAATGTGGGGGCATATTTTTAAACTGCTGAAATTTTGGGGGTGTTGCACTAAAAGGGGAAGGGAATAAATGTGGTGGCATAATTATGAACTTGAATTTTGGGGTGTTAAGCTAGAAGGTATAGGAGTAGGGAGGATAAATGTGGGGGCATAATTTTGAACTGTTGGAATGTTGGGGGGATGTTACACTAAAATGTGGGTGTATGTTTGGAGTAGCGGGTACGGGTGGCTACAATTTTTTGAAGAGATTTTTTGTCTTTTAAGAGAAAACTTTGGACAGAAAATGGTTCTCCCAAGCGAAGAAATTGTTCTTTAAAGGCACTTTTATGCTCGATGAGACAATCGTTTAACGATTATCGTTCATGGCTCAACGATGATCGTTCATGGATCAACGATGATCGTTCATTGATCAACGATGATCGTTCATGGCTCAACGATGATCGTTCATGGCTCAACGATGATCGTTCATGGCTCAACGATGATCGTTCATGGATCAACGATGATCGTTCATGGCTCAATGATGAGTGTTCATGGCTCATCGATGATCGTTCATGGCTCAACGATGATCGTTCATGGCTCAACGATGAGTGTTCATGGCTCAACGATGATCGTTCATAGCTCAACGATGATCGTTCATGGATCAACGATGATCGTTCATGGCTCAATGATGAGTGTTCATGGCTCATCGATGATCGTTCATGGCTCAACGATGATCGTTCATGGCTCGACGATGATCGTTCATGGCTCGACGATGATCGTTCATGGCTCAACGATGATCGTTCATGGCTCAACGATGATCGTTCATGGCTCAACGATGATCGTTCATGGCTCAACGATAATCGTTCGTGGATCAACGATGATCGTTTATGGATCAACGATGATCGTTCATGGCTCGACGATGAGTGTTCATGGCTCAACGATGATCGTTCATGGCTCAATGATGATCGTTCATGGCTCAACGATGATCGTTCATGGCTCAACGATGATCGTTCATGGCTCAACGATGATCGTTCATGGCTCAACGATGATCGTTCATGGCTCAACGATGATCGTTCATGGCTCGACGATGAGTGTTCATGGCTCAACGATGATCGTTCATGGCTCAACGATGATCGTTCATGGCTCAACGATGATCGTTCATGGCTCAATGATAATCGTTCATGGATCAACGATGATCGTTCATGGCTCAATGATGAGTGTTCATGGCTCATCGATGATCGTTCATGGCTCAACGATGATCGTTCATAGCTCAACGATGATCGTTCATGGATCAACGATGATCGTTCATGGCTCAATGATGAGTGTTCATGGCTCATCGATGATCGTTCATGGCTCAACGATGATCGTTCATGGCTCGACGATGATCGTTCATGGCTCAACGATGATCGTTCATGGCTCAACGATGATCGTTCATGGCTCAACGATGATCGTTCATGGCTCAACGATGATCGTTCATGGCTCGACGATGAGTGTTCATGGCTCAACGATGATCGTTCATGGCTCAACGATGATCGTTCATGGCTCAACGATGATCGTTCATGGCTCAACGATGAGTGTTCATGGCTCAACGATGATCGTTCATGGCTCAACGATGATCGTTCATGGCTCAACGATGATCGTTCATGGCTCAACGATGATCGTTCATGGCTCAACGATGATCGTTCATGGCTCAACGATGATCGTTCATGGCTCAACGATGATCGTTCATGGCTCAACGATGATCGTTCATGGCTCAGCGATGATCGTCAAACTATTCCTCAAAGCACTAATTCTTTGTTTTTGAAAGGGGCTGGTGACCACTTCAACCGAACCTTCAGAATCATTAAAGTCATGGAAGTCCTTAATAAAGAAGATTTACTAAATTGGGATAAGAGAGACACAAGAGGACATGAAAAGAAGCTCAAAAAGGACAATTATAGAAGAGACCTGAAAAAGAACAGTTTACCCCACAGAGTGATGGATGTATAGAATATATATAAGCCAAAACAACAGTGTGTGCAAAAGCAATGCAAGAATTCAAGAGCGAACTAGATATGGAGAGATACAAAGACGGGACACCACGAGCATAGCTCGTTTACCCAAATATGATACCCAGGGCCGTTTCTAGCTATAGGCGGTATAGGCGATTGCCTAGGGCCCCCAACCTACCAGGGGGCCCCCGGCCGGCCCAATGGCTAGGTAACGCTACCGAAGGTCAAATATGAGCCTGTGCCTCTCCCGCCTGCCGACGCAAATAAACAACACGCCTCTTGCAATGTTTGTTATTGTTTGAAATGTTTTGATCGTCTGCTAAAAATACTATCTTGTTAAAAATCACCTACATCTAAAGATATATTATGGTAAGCATTAGTTGGCTTTATTTATTCATTTATGTGTTCACTAAGCTAGGGCTTATGGCTACAGATGTTATAAATTGTTGATTACAAACTCTTTTTGGCCATTAGCTTACTATTCTTTGTCCAATTGTTTGGCTTTATTTGTCACTGGAATTGGCATCACCAGCATTCTTGTTTACTCTTTGGTTGCTTCATGCTTAGCTTCTAATAGTGTAAATTTGTAAGTTTGTGTGTTCTGTGACTGTAAGTTGGAATTCCTTTAATTATATTTGTATGCACAATAGGAAATGTTTGTATTCTATGGAATGTTTACCTTTTCCACCTTTTTCAATATTCAATGTTCATATATGTTCATATGTTCAATTTTGTTTATTTTGTATCGATATTTTATCCAATCCCTTATTCATTTATTCGCTTATTTCTTTATTATCAAAATTATGATTATTTATTTTCTCACTTCACCTACCTAATGAAAAAAAAACACTAGATTGCAGGACCGAGGTTAGCTCAAAAGGAAGTGACAGAAATACATGAATTCTATTCCGTTTGTCGTGTGGTCCGTTTCTCTAGTTCGTATATAATATAACCACAGGCTCAACAATCACCCATCTGTTCACATTTCAGGTCTACCCGAATTTCGTGTATGTAGAATTATTTTTATTAAGGGGTATTCAAAAGGTTTACACTTTACAGATATGTGTGTTAGGCCTACACTGATAAAAATAATCATATTTATTCTACTCGAATATCGTGTATGTAAAATTGATTTCTGTGCTAGGCCTACATAAGACTCTAAGACTCGCCAATCATCATTCCCATAATGGCATCAAAACGAATTTATCTCAGCGGAGCAGAGAAACGAAAGAAAAAGAAATTTGACGAAGAAAAATGATAAAAAAAAAAGGTAATTCATTATTGTTTATTTAATAATTTAAAGAAACATATTAAAGTTTGGTTTTATTATGTTTTCTGAATGGTGAGTATTAATTTAGACTAATGCCTAATCATCTAAGGAAATTTGTAATTTTGCAGGATCAATTCTGAAATATATTGGAGCTCCAGACAGCAAGCCAGAGGAATATTCTGAACTTCCTGAACAGGATGCTCCAGTGCCATCACATTCATCAGGATCTGTCCAGGAAGCTGTACTGCCACCAAGACCACCACACTCCCCAGAACCACAGAAGGCATCATCTACTTCTGAGCAGCCTCCCATTTATTCTAAACCACTAGATCCTGCTAACTGGCCAACCATTCTGTCTGATGCATTTAGAACGGATGCAGTAGGTAGAGGGCCATTTCAGATTAGTTCTGATTTCACATTTCCCAAAAAAGAAGACGGAAGAAGTTTTCATTATCATTATTTTTGTAGAACATTGATTAATGGAGAAAAATTGATGAAGCGGACTTGGCTTATCTACTCAAAAACAAAAAATGCTCTCTATTGCTTTTGTTGTAAATCATTTTCAACCAAAGAACAAAAGTTAGTGACAGAAAGACTGACAGACTGGAAAAACATAGGCACACTTTTGAAAAGTCATGAAAGCAGTTCAGGACACATAGCGCACATGGCAACCTGGAAAGATTTACAACTCAGTTTGCAAACTGGAAAGACAATAGACCAAGCTGAAAGAACACTATTGGAGGCTGAAAAGAGGCGCTGGAGAAATGTCCTGACTTGCTTAATCGCCATTATCCAATCCTTAGCCGAGAGAAATCTTGCATTTAGAGGTTCATCAAACACGTTACACCAGCAGAATAATGGGAATTTTCTAAAAGAGGTGGAGCTGCTTGCTAAATTTGATCCTGTCATGAAGCAGCACATTGAGCGTGTTGAGAGTGGCCAGTTCAGTCATTCCAGCTACCTTGGAAATATCATCCAAAATGAACTTATTGCTTCAATCAGTACTAAAATAATGGACACAATGGTGACTAAAGTTAAACAGTCAAAATATTATTCAATTATTTTGGACTGTACTCCCGATGTAAGCCATCAAGAACAGATGTCAGTCGTCATAAGGACTGTCAAAATGGATAAAAAACCAGAAATTAAGGAACATTTTATGGGGTTCCTTGTAGCTTCTGAAACAACAGGTCTTGGTTTGTCATCTCTAATTATAAAGAAACTGACGGAACTGAATATTCTCCTTGAAGATTGCAGAGGACGATCATATGATGATGGTGCCAACATGAAAGGGAGAAACAAAGGAGTTCAAGCCAGACTTCTTGAGAAAAACCCTCGTGCACTCTATGTTCCATGTGGAGCACATTCCCTAAACATGATGATATCTGATGCAGCAACAGCTTCAATAGATGCCACTAGCTATTTTGGCACTGTTCAGAAACTGTACAACCTATTTTCAGCCTCACCACAAAGATGGGCAATCCTAAAAGATTATGTCACTGTTGCACTCAAAACCTGGAGTGACACAAGATGGGAGAGCCGTATTAATAGCATAGAAGCTGTGCGGTATCAGGCCTCTAATATAAGGGAAGCTTTGTTGAAGGTCAGGGAAGTGTCTGATCCTCTGACCAAGGTTGAAACCCAAAGTCTGGCAGAAGAGGTGGGGTCATACCGATTTATCATTTGCACAGTCATATAGTACGACATTCTACACATTGTGAACCATGTCAGTAAGCTCCTGTAGTCTCCTAAAATGCAGCTTGATGTGGCAGTTGACTTCCTTACTAAAGCGAAAACATCTCTGACTAACTACAGAAGAATTGGATTCACTTCAGCTCAAGTCTCTGCTAAAGATATGTGTGAGGAAATGAATATAGAGGCTGTACTCAAAGAAAAGAGATTAAGAAGTACAAAAAGACACTTTGCTTATGAGGCCGCAGATGAGCCCATTGCAGATGCAATGAAGAGGCTAGAAATAACATTCTTTAATGTTGTTGTTGACACTACCATTCAATCCTTAACTGATAGATTTAAACTCTGAGTGAAGTAAGAGACCAATTTGGAGTGCTGCTCAATTTCCAGAAACTGGATGATCAGTCATTGAACAACCAGTGTGACAAACTATACAAGACATTAACCTCTGGAAATGAAAGTTACATTGATGGAAACGAACTGGCTATGGAAATTAAACACTTACCAAGTTTGCCCTCAGGCAAAATGACTGCTCTTGAGCTCCTCACCTTTATCCACAAAAAACATTTTAAGGAATTGTACCCCAATCTGTGGGTTGCACTGAGAATTGCCTGTACTCTGCCTGTGACTGTGGCCTCAGCAGAGAGGAGCTTTTCGAAGCTGAAACTCATCAAGAGCTATTTAAGATCATCTATGGGGCAGGAGTGACTCAGTGGTCTTGCAATAATCAGCATCAACCATGAAGTGGGGAAAGACGTGTTGTATGAAGACATCATTGATGATTTTGCTAGTAAAAAAGCCAGAAAGCAGAGATTTTGAGCCCAATACAATGCAGTTGGTGGTGGTTTGTATTCAGAGACTGTGATGTTAAGTTACTACTATTTTGGAGTGTGGTTTGTATTCAGAGACTGTGATGTTAAGTTACCAATATTTTGAAGTGTGGTTTGTATTCAGAGACTGTGATGTTAAGTTAAAATAAATGTTTAAATAAATAAATATGGTGTAATAGTTACTTGCATCCTTTAACACCATCAAAAGATATAGAAGTCATTTAATTACTGTTTGGCAAACTTCACAGGTATAAATGAAATACCAATCTGTCTATCTCTCTAACTTTTGAGGGCCCCTAACTGCCTCTTGCCTAGGGCCCCCTCAAAGCTAGAAACGGGCCCTGATGATACCCACCATTGGGTAATTGTACAGTGCAAACCGTGCCTTAACCCTGGAACTCGAACTTTATATTATCGATTCACAAATTTTTATTTCTGGAAAAAAATTCCCCCAGAAAGTAGACTTCTCCCTCTTCTTTTTTGACCGTACTTGAGTAAATTAATTCCTCTGGTAGTAATACACAATAATATTTTTTTTTTTTTTTTTTTTTTTTTTTTTTTTTTTTTTTTTTTTTTTGTGGTGGTGGTGGTGGTGGGGTGCTCGTCACCCCGAATTTGTATTTAAGGGTTAAAGCGACGAGGAAGGTGAAAACGAAAGAAGAGGTGGCGGAGGTTAGCGAAAAGTCCTGAGGGTCGAAGGATCGTACCAGACTGGAAACTAATAAAGAGTTGTGTGTGTATGTATATATGTGTACGTGTGTGTGTGTGTGTGGGACGGGGGGGACTCCCGTCCTGTATGACCGGGTCCAGTTTTGGAAATTAATTATGGACGACCGGGGAGTTCAATGAAAAGTGAGTATATTGGGGGTGGGGGTGGGAAGGGGAGTGTGGGGGAGGGAGGAGAGGACTCTAATGGTCGCTGAGTCTGATCGGGTTGCTATGGCAACGGAGGGATGGACATCGGGACATGGAAATGAATGAAGTTGCGTGGCGAGATTAAAAATTGAAAAAAGGGTAATTGGCAACTGGAAAGGAAAAAGGTTAATCGAGGTTAAGGGAGTTAAAGGTTAACCATCTTCGTTAACGACTAGATACCACGGAAATGAATAAAATCGCCTGGCGACATCCATAATAACCTTCAGTACCCGGTATGGAGAGGATGAGTCGAGTTGCATAGTAAAGGGTTACGCTGTTCACACTAGCGGTTTCAACCGCGGTAGTTCAATTACAGTATAAGTCGATGGAAGCGTTCACACACAAGCGCGCAGTTTTTCTTTGACTATGCTGTACTACCGTGGTTTCCGCGCGGTTCAAACCGCCAGTGTGAACAGGTCCGTAAAGTGCCACAGGAAAACACAATGGGAAAGCGCTACCCGGTACGTAAGGGGTCAATGTAAAAAGGTCAGTGGCTTTAACAAGGGTAATACAGTCAAGGTCATCATATTAAGACAACATGACCGGACTCGCAAGAACTGGTTTACCAACAGTGTAGTTAATGAATGGAATAAACTTAGTGACTGTGTAATGGGCGCTGGAATAATTGGCTGTTTTAAAGAGAAGATTGGATAACTTTATGAATGGCGATGACAGATGGTAAGGCACATGGAACTGCCTAGTGTAAGCCCTATGGTCTCCTGCAGTCTCCTCCATTCTTATGTTCTTATGTCATATATTGCCCCAGGAGAGCAATGGGGTCCGGTCTCCAGTTCGATCCCCCAGCGGTTATCGGTACTTGGTTGAGCTATCGTAGCACAAAGGGCAAGGGTAGTTGCTGCTGCTGTTGCTGGGCTAAAGTGCCTCGTAGCCTGAGCCCCATTGTTTCGTGATGGGGTTGTTCTGCTTCCAGTAAGGAGTATAAGCCCAGTTATAGCCTCGTTTTCCTGTGTATGTGTGTGTGTGTGTGCGCGTCTATATGTGTGTGATACACCATGGTCTTGGATCACGTGTTGGACTCGTGATCGACAGTTATTACACTCCCGGAAGAGAGCTCAGAGCTCACATATGTGTGTGTGTGATTCATCACTGTCTTCGATCACGTGTTGGACTCCTGATCGACAGCTATTTCCCTCCCGGAAGAGAGCTCGGAGCTCGTATATGACCAATCTATGGGTAATGCTGTGACCTCACACGCACACACACACCCAACTCCCCGTCCACAAGAGCTGGAGTAACGACTCGCAGCGCAGCGATACTGATTTTTTTTCAGCCCTGGATGGGATTCGAACCCGGACCGCGGTAGTGGCGGCCGCGAACGCTACGAGCTGCGCCATAGAGTCGTGTGTGTGTGTGTGTGTGTGTGTGTGTGTGTGTGTGTGTGTGTGTGTGTGTGTGTGTGTGTGTTATGTCATTCCTTTACGCCGCAGGCTGTAATTTCAACCTTTAATTCTGCCATCGACAAGCTATGTCCTTCATCTCGTTGGAGTCCCTTCAGAGGCAATGTAACCATTACTAACCATCACCCACCACGCACGTGATCCACATGCTTGCAACATAGCGAGACTCCCCCTCTTGCTTACCTTGCAAGCATGTGGATCACGTGCGTGGTGGGTGATGGTTAGTAATGGTTACAGCAAAAATGGGGCTTGTAGCCCATCTCGAGAAAGAGTACATAGGAAAGTGTAGTACAGTGTACAATACGCTCTCTCTGACGTGCCTCCAGTGTAATCCATATTAGCACATACAAAGGATGATAGTTGCCCTCATAGGGTCGAGTTCTTGATTGTCTGTCTTAAAGATTGAAGTATAATGCCTCATATTAATGAAAAATATTACAAGAAATTAAGGTATTTTGAAGACGTAAACATAAATGAAACCCGAAATAAACACTTTATTTGATTTGTATATAAATCAGCCAATATATATATATATATATATATATATATATATATATATATATATATATATATATATACATATATATATACACATATGTACACACACGTTTATCAATCAAAATTCACTTTAATTCTAAGCCATCAATATTGAGAATCTCGAGGAGGCATACATGCAGAAATTGAAACATATATATATATATTTAAAATTATTTCAGACAAATGAGAAAGAATGTGGGTGGGGAAGGGCAAACGAAGATGTGTTAGGAATAAACTCTATTCCTAACACATCTTCGTTTGCCCTTCCCCACCCACATTCTTTCTCATATATATATATATATATATATATTATATAATATATATATATATATATATATTTATATATATATAATATATATATATATATATATATATATATATATATATATATATATATATATACCAAATCATCTGATTGGATGTCCCTCGGGGCCCATTTGGATGCACGGGGCAATCCCCCCCCCTTCGATTCCCCCCCTTCCTCCCTTCGCTCCCCCCCCCCGCTGCACGCTATTGGCCTTTATGTAGTTACGTAACGATGCATCCAGTACATTGCATGAGGCTCGGCGCTCGTATATTTCCCATGTTTTGTGTTCAATGGGCATTTTATTACCTGTGGACAAATGTTACCTTTGCCCAGGGTGCACGGGGAGGAGGAGGAGGATGTAAGCGCTCCACAGCGCCCTTCACCCCACCCCCCTCCACAGAATAGCCTGATTCTTTCTCTCTTTTTCTCTACCTCTCTCTTTCTCTTTTTCTCTTTCTCTTTCTCTTTCACTCTCTTCACTCTTTCTCTTTATATTTTTTCACTTTGTCTTTCTTTCGCTCTTTCACTCTTTCACTCTCACTCTCTCCCCTTCTCGATCCCTTTCTCTTTATCTCTCTTTTTCTCTTCCTCTCTTTCTCTTTATTTTTCACTCTTTCACTCTTTCTCTTTATCTTTTTGTTTCACTCTTTTTCTCTTTCTCTTTCACTCTCACTGTTGCTTTGCTTGTACTGACCTAACTTAACCAACTCGTGATCAATCAACCCACACCCCTATAGAGAGGTCAAAGTGTGTACGTGTGTGTGTGTGTGTGTGTACGTATGTGTACGTGTGTGTGTAAAGGGTTGTTCATATGATTCATAATGAGTTACGTAAAGGAGTGTGCCTCGTTAATAAGAACATAAGAATGAAGGAGACTGCAAGAGACCATAGGGCCTACACTAGGCCTTATAGGCTATTGACATGTACCCACTGGCCGAAACAATGTACTGTTGTACACAAAGTTCGAGTACTGAAAACCCTCTGTGAAGTAGCCATGAACCAGATGGCGGTTCAGTTATAATGTAAGCCAATGGAGGCGTTCACACCCAACCGCGTATACATGGTGACCCACCTGTAAGATCCTGTTCACACTAGCAGTTCGAACCGCGGCGGTTCAATTATAACGTAAGCCAATGGAGGTGTTCACACCCAACCGCGCATACATGATGACCCACCTGTAAGACCCTGTTCACACTCGCGGTTCGAACCGCGGCGGTTCAATTATAACGTAAGCCAATGGAGGTGTTCACACACAACCGCGCACTTTGTTCCGTGGTGAACAAAGTCACCAGAATAAAGTCGGTAAGGTCGCCTTGTCCGAAGAGGGTGAATGTATGATGTGTTTGTTTCCCCCTTAGAGCGAATTTGATAGTCTGTAACAAATGTATTATTCATGTGCAATATGTTAAAAAAAAATGCAAGCGGCGGCGAAGGCGCAATAAGCGAGGGATTATGGCGCGGTAGCCCGTGGCGCGGGGGAGCGAGCACCATCCTGCTGGGGTCTTGTTTAGGAAATGTGTGTAGAGTATAGCGTAATGTCCTATGTATGTAGGGTTATGTCTAATTTGTTTGCTCTGTCTCACTCCTTCCCCCCCCTCCCCCCCTCTCACTCTCCCCTCCTCTCTCCTCTCACCTCCTATCTCCTCTCCCCCCCTCCCCCCCCCCCTCTCTCCCCCCCCCTCTCTCTCTCCCCCCCCCCTCTCCTCTCTCTCCTACCCCCACTCTCTCTCCCTCTACCTCACTCTCTTCCTCACTCTCTCTCCCCCCTCACTCTCCCCCCGCACTCTCTCCCCACCCCCCTCACTCTCCCCCCTCCCCCTTCACTCTCTCCCCTCCCCCTTCACTCTCTCCCACTCCCTTCACTCTCCCCTCCCTTCACTCTCCCCCTCCCTTCACTCTCTCCCCTCCCCCTCACTCTCTCCCCTCCCCCCTCACTCTCTCCCCTCCACCCTCACTCTCTCCCCTCCACCCTCACCCTCTCCCCTCCACCCTCACCCTCTCCCCTCCACCCTCACCCTCTCCCCTCCACCCTCACCCTCTCCCCTCCACCCTCACCCTCTCCCCTCCACCCTCACCCTCTCCCCTCCACCCTCACCCTCTCCCCTCCACCCTCACCCTCTCCCCTCCCCCAACTCTCTCCCCTCCCCCTCTCTCTCCCCTCCTCGCACTCTCTCCCCTCCTCCACTCTCCCGTCCCCCCACTCTCTTATCCCCCACTCTCCTCTCTCTCTTCCGCCTCACTCTCCCCACTCTCCCTCACCAATCTCCCTACGTTCATTCCAATATTCCTTCTTTCCTTTCCTTCTATATGTGTGTGAGAGACACAGAGAGACAGAGAGAGAGAGAGAGACAAAGAGAGAGAGGCAGAGAGACAAAGAGAGAGACAGACAGGCAGAGAGAGAGATAAATATTTAGTATTATTCTAAAGAAAATGGAATGATGGTCGATCGTGGAGTGAAGAGGCTATGCCCGCGTCGCACCTCATCCTAGAGACTAACGGCAATTATATTATTCGCGCGAGACGGAGACAGAAAAATCGGCCTCCTCAGGACTAAGCACAGCTTCGACTTCGTAGCATCCCAGTGAGACGTCATAGTATAGATTAGTAATAATAAGTTATAATAATAATAACAATAATGATGATAATGATGATAGTGATGATGATGGTAATAATGGTAATAATAATGATAGTGATAATGATGATATAGTGAATTTAACAAAAATGGAAGGATATCAAGGAAATGGTAAAATTATAATGTAAAAATAAATAGGAAAGAAAATTATGATAATAATGATAATGGTGATAATAATGATAGAATAAAATTAAAAATCAAATTAGAAGGAAAAATGGAAGTCAACAAAGTGTAATTTGTTCGGTAGTTAGGATGGAGGGAGAGAGAGAGAAAGAGAGAGAGAGAGAGAGAGAGAGAGAGAGAGGGCCCCCGAGGGCCCCCGAGGTGGTAGAGGTACCAGGCACCGCCATGGTACCGGGGGGGGGAGGGGGGACGGTACTGGGGGGGGATGGGGGGAGGTTTAGTTGGATAATCAAAGGCTGAGGCCGAAGGGTAGAGGGGGAAATATGTCGGAGGGGGAAGTTTGAGTTATAACTCAAGTGTTTGAGTTATGACTCGAGTGTTTGTCATGATACTTGAGCAACAGCGATCCTCGAGACTGAGAGCCAGTTTTAGTTGTTCGTTCATCGGCCAGTCGCTTGTTCAGTTCAGGATCGTTTGTCGCAAGAGGGTGGAAATCTGGCAAAATGAAATGTCGCTAAATGTAGTATTGGTGACTAATGAAATGGTGATCAAATAATAATAATGATGATGATGATAATAATGATGATGGTGGTGGTGGTGGTGGTGATGATGATGATGATGATGGTGGTGGTGATGATGGTAGTGATGGTGGTGATGATGATGATGATGATAGTAATAATAATAATAGGTTTGTTGGTTTAACATTTATACTCGTACAGTGATACACCGACAATGTACAATTTGATCTGATTTCAGGACTAAATTAAATTGCATTAATAATGTGCACTATGGACGGAATGGCGTTATTCCTATAGCGTGTGTGTGTATATATATATGTGTGTGTGTGTGTGATTCACTATGGTCTTGGATCACGTGTTGGACTTGTGATCGACAGTTTTCAATCTCCCGAATGAGAGCTCAGAGCTCGTATGACCGATCTATGGGTAATGCTGTGACCCTACACGCACACACACACCCAACTCCCCGCCCACGAGAGTTGGAGTAACGATTCGAAGCGCAGCGATTCTGAGATTATTTCAGCCCTGGGCAGTATTCGAACCCGGACCGCCGTAGTAACAGTCGGGGATTCTACCAACCAAGTCGTGTGTGTGTGTGTGTGTGTGTGTGTGTGTGTGTGTGTCCGCGAGCGTGCTCGTCCGCTGTACATTAAATTTGACTAAGGAGAGTGTCCATTTTACAAGAAGTTAAGCAGCGTCTTCAGTCTTCGGCTTCTGACATAATGCAAAGTGGTGCTTGTGGCTTCCAAGATAATGGAGAGCCATCCATTACGTCAACTGCCATTGGTCTTGCCTTCCATGAATAGTGCCTGACGGGGTTGAAGGAGAGTGTCTTGTGATTCACCATGGTCTTGGGATCACGTGCTGGACTCGTGATCGACAACTGTTTCCCTTCCTGGATGAGAGCTCAGAGGTCTGATATGACCGAACTATGGGTAATGCTGTGACCTTACACACACACATACACACACACTAACTCCCTGCCCACGAGAGTTAGAGTAACGACCCGCAGCGCAGCGATAGTGAAATTATTTCAGCCCTGGGCGGGATTCGAACCCGGACCGCCGTAGTGGCGGCCGGGAACTCTACCACTGCGTCTAGGTGTCCCGGCGGTAGAGAAGGATGACAATTATTCTTCATGTGGGTGACAATTCTTCATGTGGTCCATCATCCTGGGTTTACGATTCTTCGGTGGTATTAGTTGATGACATTAAGCATAACCCCCATTCAACCTAACCTAATATTTATTCCACTGTTGATATTCGGCGTACTGGGGTGACGATTCTTCAGGTGGGATATCATGGGGTGACGATTCTTCAGGTGGGCGTTCTAGGGTGACAATTCTTCAGGTGGGATCTCAAGGGGTGACGAGGAAACTCACTCTGGTTGTGCTGGGCCTCTTGTTCTCCTCACCTCTGATATTCTCTGCCTCCATTCCCGTCAATCCTGTCAATCCTGCGCACGTGTAATCCATTCTTCCTTATTCTCCTTACACTTCTTAGGTCTTGTTTGATGTTATCCGTCTACTCTCTTCGTTGGTCTTCCCACTTAAGGTCGATTCACACGCATCAGTGCCGTATCAGTACCGTGTCAGTTCAGTGTCAGTGATGTCCGTGTCGCTTCCGTGATAAGGAAAGGTGATCAGAAATCGGGGGTGAGTTTGTAAGAATTATAAGGAACGGAAACGAGACTGGAGAAGGCAATGGGTCTGCCTGGACGGCCTCGGCCATGAGGAGGAGGAGGAACAAGTGTCAGGGAGCCGGGAGAAGGTGTTAGGTTGTGTATTCACCTTTGGTCTTCGGACCACGTGCTGGACTCGTTATCGACAGCTATTTCCCTACCGGAAGAGAGCTCAGAGCTCGTATATAACCGATCTATGGGTAATGCTGTGACCTTACACGCACACTCACACACCCAACTCCCCGCCCACGAGTGGTAGTGAAATTATTTCAGCCCTAGGCGGGGGGATTCGAACCCGGACCGCCGTAGTGACAGTCAGGGAGAGGTCGAGAACGTAAGGCGAAAGGTCGGGGGAGGAATGATTTCTTGTCCAGGACGAAGGAAAAAGAAGATTCAAAGGAGGAGGAAGAGGAGGAGGAGGAAGAAGAGGAGGAGGAGGAAGGGGGGGGAGAGGGGACCAGGCGAAGGAGGGTTCTGCACACACGGAAGGTCCGAAGCATAAACGTGAAACATGGGATACAAATGGTGAAAGTTGTGTAAGGAGGGGGTGGGTGGGGTGGAAGGGGGGTGGAGGCAGCAGGGTCTGCGCTTGCCTGGTCTTCAGCAGAGGCAGCAGGCGCCGAGCAGAGGCAGCAGGTGCCGAGCAGAGGCAGCAGGTGCCGAGCAGAGGCAGCAGGCGCCGAGCAGAGGCAGCAGGTGCCGAGCAGAGGAGCTAGACATTGATGTTATTCGGCGCGACCACCTGCTGGAAAGGGTCGAGTTCTTGCACGAGCACGCCTTCGCCAGCTGAAAGGGGAATGTCCACCTGCTCACAGATGGCTAAAGGAGCCGTCCACAGCTGGTGCTGTCCGCGGCCATCTTGACGCCTGTAATGAAGCTCGAATGCGACAGGCCTTCAGAT
>NC_134791.1:4323652-4338652 GCF_046742065.1 Oratosquilla oratoria | reverse complement strand
AGCACTTCTAGTGGTTGTGTTATGTTCTCCTAGTGCTCGTGGTGTTATGTTCTAGTGTTCGTAGTGTTATGTCTCCTAGTGCTCATAGTGTTATGTAGTGCTCGTAGTGTTATGTTCTCCAAGTGTGTATAGTGTTATGTTATCCTAGTGCGTGTAGTGTTATGTTCTCCATATGGCTGGTAGTGTTATGTTCTGGTGCTTGCAGTGTTATGGTCTCCTAGTGCTTGTAGTGTTATGTTCTAGTGCTTGTAGTGTTATGTTCTCCTAGTGCTTGTAGTGTTATTTTCTCCTAGTGCTTGTAGTTTTATGTTCTCCTAGTGCTTGTACACAGCGTAATGTTCTTAGTTCTTGTAGTGTTATGTTCTAGTGTTTGTATTGCTATGTTCTCCTAATGCTTATAGTGTTATGTTCTCCTGGTGTTTGTAGTGTTATGTTCTAGTGTTTTTAGTGTTATGTTCTTTTAGTGCTTGTACACAGTGTAATGTTCTTAGTACTTGTAATGTTATGTTCTAGTGCCTGTAGTATTATGTTCTAGTTCTTGTAGTGTTATGTTCTCCTAGTGCTTGTACACAGTGTTATGTTCTCCTAGTGTTTGTACACAGTGTTATGTCCTTGCAATTGTGCTGTGTCGTGGCCTCGTGGTAGAAGCCCTCTCTTTCAAATGAGCATAATGACGGAGCCTGGAGCACCAGGGGGCAGGGGGGGAAGGGGGAGTAGGGGGCAGGGGGGGAAGGAAGCTACTGCGCTCCTCCCCCGGGGGTCGATGAAAGGGAGGAACGGATTTCACCCCGGGGCGGGTCGATGGACGTCGGGGGAGCTTAAGTGCTCCCAACTACCACCCCGGGGGGATGGGGAGAGGGGTGGAAAGGGGGAGGGGGGATGCAGATGCAGGCAGGCAAGAGCGGGGGAGGGCAATCAGTGTAGGAAGACGCGTTCTTGTTCTTTGCAGAAGCGTGAAGAGACATTCGAAGTCATTTTGGGTACCCGTGCGAGGCTAGAATTCGATTCGGGAGGAAAAACGAGCTTTAGGCTGATGATTCCTTCGTATAGATCAGCGTTTCTCAACCAGGGTTCCTCGGAACCCTAAGGTTCCGCAAAAAGTTATTGTAATAATGTAATACAATTTTTTTTTTTTTTTTCGCAGGGGTTCCTTGAGACATGCAATTTATTTTAAAGGTTACGCAAGGGTAAAAAGGTTGAGAAACGCTGGTATAGATCTTGGAAACTCGATGAAGAAGGCCCTGGTGGAATTGTATCTTGGTGGGACATCGGTTCCCACGTTGCTGGCAACTAGAAGGAAATGCGGTTGAGTGCTCTACTTTTTGTTCGTCTGCGCGTGCGTACGTGCGTGCTATAGACTTCCAGTCACCAGTGACAAAGAACCGAAGCCTCACCGACGGAAACGAGGCTTAAGTGAGGCTGCATTGGGAGCGTAGGCGTTACCAGCGTCTTTGCCAGGTCAGCAATGATGGCTGCCCCAGTGAAAACCGTCCCCCCATTAGTGATAGTAATGTGTGTTGCCGTAGGTCTGTCTTTAGGCGATTTTTTTTTTTCCGTTCTTTCGTAATTTTTTTTTTTTTTCCTTAATTTTTTTCTCATTTTTTTCTTGATTTTTTTTCATTTTTTTTTCATTTTATTATTATTATTATTATTATTATTCATTTATTCATTTATTTATTTATTTTTATTTTTTATTTTTTTTTATTGTCTGTGGGACCCGCCCGGACCTCAACCACGCAAATGGTCCGGAACAGATCGTACAAGAACACAGGAGACTGTGTATCCACGTTATCCCCACTCTTGCAGTGACGATACCCAGAGGAACCTTTACAACATATTTTCTTCCTCGCCTTTGGTCGATATCTGGGTCTCGTCTGTGGTCGAAGAGTCGTCCGTTTTGGAGCTCCTCGTCCCTCCCCGTCTTTCAGGACCCGAGTCGCTACTGCCGGCGCCTCCCACGTGGTCTTCGCGGTTGCTCGCTGCCACGTGCTACGTGCCACGTGCCACGTGAACCCTTGGCTGTCTGAGGTTTCAGAGGTTAGCTTGGGGTTTTGGGAGAGGCACGAAGATCAATAAAAGGAAGAATGTCGAAGGGGTTTAGTCAGTGGTTCTTCTCGACCTGAGGGGCCATTGGGGTCCCCAAGGGAACCGTGACGAGAATTTAGGGGGGGGGGGTATAGCCATGGCCTGCTGTTACAAATTATACACTTCTGTAAAAGGAAATCTATCAAATATGAGGTAATAATGATTGTCAACTTTGTAATAGAGCAAGAGGGGTTCTCTTCATCATTTTATTATTATTATTAGTAGTATATATACATGCATGTGATATGTGTCTGTGTGTATGTGTGTGTGTATTTAACTATTGATTTATTTTATATTATTTATTTATTTATTTTTATGGAGAAATTTAAGATTTGGGATAAAAATGAGAGAGACCAGCACGAATGTTAAGAATTCATGAAGGTAGAATGAAGCGACAAAGGTTGAGAATAAATGAGTTAAATAAAATAGGCTTTGGCCCCATCGCCATAGGGAAGGATGTGGATGAGGGCTGTCCCAAATATTCAGTTAACAAAAAGGAAAAGAGTAGAAATTCTTAAAACCGTGAACATGTAATAGAATTTAAGTTAATATTGTTTTTTAATATTCTCGGATTCACTCGGTCACGTTAGTAAATAACGAGACTACGTCCATCAGTTCATCATCATTAAAGAAGGAAATTTGAAACGAAGAGGACGATGACGATCGCGACCGCCGTTGCGGTAGATGTTGTTCAATAGAACGGGAACCGCGGTTGACCCGGTCTTCGATAATAATTGATGCGACACGCGCGCGCGCGCACGCACCTGCGATGATCGCTTCCAGAAGCTCCGACGGCGGTGGTGACCGCGAGGTAGCGTCCTTTGGCCTCCGAGGACGACCGTGTGGTTGACCGCTTGACGACGAAGAGGAGGAGGAGGAGTAGGAGAAGGAGGAGGAGTAGGAGAAGGAGGAGTAGGAGGAAGAGGATGAGGAGTAGTAGGAGGAGTAGGAGAAGGAGGAGTAGGAGAAGGAGGAGTAGGAGAAGGAAGATGGGGAGAAGGAGGAGTAGAAGGAGGAGGAGGAGGAGAAGGAGTAGGAAAAGGAGGAGGAGAAGGAGAAGAAAGAGGAGGAGGAGAAGGAAGAGGAGGAGGACGTTGGGGAAGGACGAGGGAGAGTCTCGGCCTTCGACGATGCCGGGAAGAGGTCGAGAGGGCAAGAAGATGGAGATGTGTGAGTGAGGGAGAGATGATGGAGGGAGACCGAAGGGAGGGAGGAGGAGGAGGGGGGGGACAGATGATGGAGGAGATGATGGCTGTGGAGGGGGAAGGTGACGTTAGGGCGAGGGAAGAGGTAAGGGGAAACGAGGGAGAGCAAAGGAGGAAGAGGAAGAGGTGAAGGAGAGGAAGGGAGTGTTGAGGGAGGGGAAGGGGGAGTTCCCCCATGAATAGAGGAGTGGAGGGGGGAGTCCTTGAACTGGAAGATGGTCGTGGAGTGACGCGTGAAGGAGTCTGAAGAAGGGGAAGGGAGTACCACAAAGGCAAGGGAGGTGAGGGTAAGGAAAGGTAAGTCGGTCTTCTTCGTGAGTAAGGGAGGTAAGGTAAGGGAAGGGAAGGGAAGGTAAGGTTCGAGTTCGTGAATAAGGAAGGGGAGGGAAGGAAAGGTAAGTCGGTCTTCGTGAGTTAGGGAGGGAAGGGAAGGTAAGGTAAGGTTCGTGAATAAGGAAGGGGAGGGAAGGAAAGGGAAGTGCTAATTGACCGGGGGGGGGGGAGTTGAGGAAGTGGAGTGATGTGATCCTCATGGAGGAGTATGGGGATTGATGTTGTTGCTGATGCTGCATGCCATAGGGAGAGGTCGGGGGGGAGGAGGAGGAGGGGGAGGAGGAGGAGGAGGAGGAGGAGGAAGGATGATGACGGAAGAGGTGTCAGGGGAGAGTGGACTTTGAATTTATTGGGGGGGAGGGGAGGGGGAGGAGATTTGGGGGGGGGGAGAGTGAGGATGAACTAATGGAAGGGACACCGCAATTGGGACATCCACATCTTCCTCCTCTTCCACCTCCTCCTCCTCTTCCTCCTACTCCTCCTCCTACTCATCTTCCTCCTCCTCCTCTTCCTCCCTCCTCTTCCTCTTCCTCCCTCCTCTTCCTCTTCCTCCTCTTCCTCCTCCTCCTTCCTCCTCCTCTTCTTCCTCCTCCTTCCTCCTCCTCTTCCTCCTCCTTCCTCCTCCTCCTTCCTCCTCCTCTTCCTCCTCCACCTCTTCCTCCTCTTCCTCCTCCTCTTCCTCCTCCTATTCCTCCTCCTCTTCCTCCTCTTCCTCCTCCTCCTCTTCTTCCTCCTCCTCCTCTTCTTCCTCCTCCCTCCTCTTCCTCCTCTTCCTCTTTGTCCTCCTCTTCCTCCTCCTCTTCCTCATTTTCCTCCTCTTCCTCCTCTTAATCATCTACCTTCTCCTCTACCTCCTATCTCTATTCTTCCTCCTTCTCTTCCTCCTACCTCCTCTTTTTCTTCTTCCTCGTCTTCAGCCTCTTAATCGTATACTCCTCTTCCTCCTGTACTTCCTCATTCTCTTCTTCCTCCTCTTTCTCTTCTTCCTCCTCTTTCTCTTCTTCCTCCTCTTTCTCTTCCTCCTCTTCCTCGTACCTCCTCTTTCTCCTCTTCATCCTCTACCTTCTCTTTCTCTTCTTTCTCTTCCTCCTCTACCTCCTCTTTCTCTTCCTCTTCCTCTTAGCATCTCCCTGCTCCTCTTACTCCACCACCGCCACCTACTCTTTCTCCTCCTCCTCTCCTTCTCCTCCTCCTCCTCCTCCTCCTCGGCTAGAGGCGATCGTTGACAGGAAGCCCGATACAGTAGGTAGAGGAGGAGGAGGAGGAGGATGGATGGATGCCATTCGTATGGGGAGTGGGGGAGGGGAGGGGGGAGGGGGGAGAGGAAGAATCAAGGGCACTGCGCAATAGTAGACCCCCAAGGTGACCCCCCCCCCCCACGGCCTTGGATCACGTGCTGGACGCGTGATCAACACCTTTGCAGATGAGGGCCAGGAGATCGTATACTTCGAACTATGGGTAATTCTGTGGCCCTACAAACCACTCACACCTGTCCCTTGCTAAAGGAGGACAGTAACGGTTTACAGCAATGTAAAGCTTTCACGCCGTGGACGGGGCACAGTCTCGGGTCTGTGGTCGTAGCCCGTGATGCTAACCACAGTATCAGTAGGTCACGCGCGCGCGTGTGCGTATGTGTGTGTGTGTGCGCGCGCGCGTGTTTATGTATGTGTATATTTGTGTGTTTGTATGTATGCGTGCATGTGTGTATTTGTGTATGTGTGTGTGTGTGTGCGCGCGCGCGCGTTTATGTATGTGTGTATTTGTGTGCTTGTATGTATACGTTCATGTGTGTGTGGTTGTGTGTATTTGTAGGTGTGTGCGGGCGCGTGTGTGTGTTTATGTATGTGTGTATTTGTGTCCTTGTATGTGTGCGTGCATGTGTGTGTATTTGTGGGTGTGATTCACAATGGTCTTGGATCACGTGTTGGACTCGTGTGTGTGTGTGTGTGTGTGTGTGTGTGTGTGTGTGTGTGTGTGTGTAGACACCGACCTCTACTGCTCACTATACTGTAGTAGATTATTTATTATCGAAAGTCATTATAAATATGAAGTAAATTTTTGCAACTTGGCGTGACTGGACAGTTTTCCTCTCTTGTTCCGTAAAAACTCTTTCTATTGGCTCTTTAACTTCGTTCCCCTTCGTGTGTGAGCGGTCTTTACTAAAGAAACGTAAATTGTAGCGATAGATATAATTAATGAATGGTGAGTTTCAGTTTCAGTTTCTGTGTAGAACTGTAAAGCGTTTGTTTGAGTAGAAAGGAGTTCTTCTGTGGCAACACGCCACTACTGTAGTGTACCCTTAACGCATATAACATTTTTGTTAAAAAAAATTACTGTAATTTAAGAAACTATTATATGTGGCCATGATAATCAAATTATATATTGTAAATAATGTTGCCACATTTATCATGGACACTTCTACAATATATCGTTTTTCTAATCTTCAAATGTCAAATATCATTTTCGTCATATATTACGTCATATGTTCGTCATACCTTTTCGTCATATATATAATTAATTAATGAATGGTGACAGTTTCAGTTTCTGTTTAGAACTGCGAGGCGTTTGTTTGAGTAAAAACTAATTCTTCTACAATTATTCGTTTTACTAATCTTCAAATGTCAAATTACCTTTGCGTCGTATATTGAGAAACTGAATGGCGAGTTGTTGTACCTTTACGAATGTTAAATGCATACATACACATACCAAAGGCTTTTTCCCCTTACAAGAGAGGTAGCCAAAAAACAAAGGCATAGAAACCACCCCCCACCCATTCCATTCCCCTAATACTCCACTCCCCTCTACCCTCTTCCCTCTTTCCTCCCTCTTATCTTGGCACCTCCTGGATGACGGGTCATCCCTGCATCTTGTCCACTGCCCTGGATCAGAAGCAGTGTCGCAAGACACAGCACATCCACAGCAAGGCCGCTTCATTAAATCGGCGACCCCCCACCTCTCCGTCCCGTCATGTGGAAGTGTTCTTAGGGAAGTCTAGAATTCTGTAAGTTAAGTAGTCTTCTAGATATTCAAGTTCACAGCATTTGGCTAGAATTAGCCCAAACTTGCTCGGTGTAAATGGACCCTAATTATTGGGATTTGAGGACGTATATATATATATATATATATTTCTCACTGAGCAAGTAGTAAGATACTTCTAGTTTATGTTCGGTTTTCCGAATACTTCGTTTATCCGACACCAAAATAGACATCTATTTCTTTTGATAATTAAGATTTATTTCATAACACATGAATAAATAACACAGACAAAGGAATTATTGGCTAGCCAAGAAAGGTAAATTCCACTTATTTTAAATATGAAAATATGAAATGGACGAGAAAATTTGGGTTTCCTGGTATCTGGGTTCCTAAAAAAAAAGGTACACGTGCACGCGCGTGTTTAAACGCACATATATCTGAAGGTCATATGGAAGGATCGTGTGCGTGCGTGTGTGCGCGCGCGTGCCGCATCTGCAAAAAAATGTGGGAGTGCCCTGACTCTGTACCCGGATACATTGGTGTGGGAGTTGGGGTGGTTGGGGAGTCCCGCTGGGTGGCTGGGCGAGCCATCCCCGTTTCAGGTGCCGTTAGATGGCCCGGGTGGTGGACATAACAAATATCAGCTGACTGTCATCTGAGTTTAGGCAATTACAACACGTTCAGATAACGTGTAAATGCGTTATCACACTGGGCAAAATTTCCTCCGACTGTTGGAGCAAATTTTCAGCTTTCAGGAAAGAATCTGGTGTCGAGCATAACAAATATCAGCTGACTGTCATCTGAGTTTAGGCAATTACAACACGTTCAGATAACGTGTAAATGCGTTATCACACTGGGCAAAATTTCCTCCGACTGTTGGAGCAAATTTTCAGCTTTCAGGAAAGAATCTGGTGGTGGGCATAACAAATATCAGCTGACTTTCATCCTACTTTAAGTAATTACAACACGTTCAGATAACGTGTAAATGTATTATCACAATGGGCAAAATTTCCTCCGATTGTTGGAGCAAATTTGCAGCTTTCAGGAAGGAATCTGGTGTCGAGCATAACAAATATCAGCTGACTGTCATCTGAGTTTAGGCAATTACAACACTTTCAGATAACGTGTAAATGCGTTATCACACTGGGTCAAATTTCCTCCGATTGTTGGAGCAAATTTGCAGCTTTCAGGAAGGAATCTGGTGGTGGGCATAACACATATCAGCTGACTGTCATCTGAGTTTAAGCAATTACAACACGTTCAGGTAACGTGTAAATGCGCTATCACACTGGGCAAAATTTCCTCCGACTGTTGGAGCAAATTTTCAGCTTTCAGGAAGGAATCTGGTGGTGGGCATAACAAATATCAGCTGACTTTCATCCTACTTTAAGTAATTACAACACGTTCAGATAACGTGTAAATGCATTATCACACTCGGTAAAATTTCCTCCGATTGTTGGAGCAAATTTGTAGTTTTCAGGAAGGAATCTGGTGGTGGGCATAACAAATATCAGCTGACTGTCATCTGAGTTTAGTTAATTACAACATTTTCAGATAACGTGTAAATGCGTTATCACACTGGGCAAAATTTCCTCCGACTGATGGAGCAAATTTGCAGCCCGCAACTTCCAGGAAGGAATCTGATATACTAAAGGAAAATGATTTTACTCCAACATAAATGACATTCTAAATTGTTAAAAAAAAAAGATAGTTTATCATAGTAGTGATTTTATGGCGGTAAAAGTGATGGAGGTTGGCGGTACCGCCGATCAATTGGAGGTTGGAGGAAAATACCACAGTGTGATAATGCCTTGAGGTGACGAAAGGTAGTCGGTTCGGGCGTGGTGGAGCAACGAAAATGGGAAGAGGTCAAGCAATGTGAACGTCGTGACAAAAGTTGAGAAATCGAGGGAACAAGAAAGACTTCAGTGGACCAAAGGGCAGTCGAGGCAAAGGAGGTAGAGAACTGTGTGTGTGTGTGTGATTCACCATTGTCTTGGATCACGTGTTAGACTCGTGATCGACAGCTACTACCCTTTCAGAAGAGAGCTCAGAGCTCATATAAGACCGACCTATGTGTAATGCTGTGACCTTTACACGCACACACACACAAAACTCCCCGCCCACGAGAGTTGGAGTAACGACTCGCAGCGCAGTGATATTGGGATTATTTCAGCCCTGGACGGGATTCGAACCCGGATCGCCGTAGTGGCGGCCGGGAAGTCTAACCACTGCGCGACGAGTCGTGTGTGTGTGTGTGTGTGTGTGTGTGTATTCACCTTGGTCTTTGGATCACATGTTGAACTCGTGACCGACAGCTGTTTCCCACCCGGAAGAGATCTCAGAGCTCGTATATGACTATATGACCGATCTATGGATAATGCTGTGACCTTGCACGCACACACACACACCCAACTCAGAAAGAGAGAGAGAGAGAGGAGTATATACAGAAACGGGAGCTGTTGACCACAACGAGAGAGAGTATTTTGGGATCAAAAGTTAATAAAATTTCGAAATGAAAGTATGAAAAGAGGTGTCAATCATGAAAAAAAAAATATACAGTGAACTGAGAGAGGAAAGAAAACGGAATCTCGCGATTTTATTAATTTGCTAAAAAGGATAGACCAAGACGATGTTGAACATATGGGCGTGGGCGGAGGAGGGGTGGGCTGTGGGCGTGAAGACGACCGAACTGGACAAGTGTTTGTGGGCGGTGGGCGTGGCCAATGAGACGACACGGGCGACTGACAGAACACGGAGAAGGTGGAAGTCATCTTGGTGGCGGTTGGTCACAGTTCAGGAAGAAAGAACGCTAGTCAGCTTCATATATTCTCTCGATAGAAATTTTCACAACCCTGGCCACTATGTGGGTCTTCGTTTGTCTGTGTGTATATACCTAGTTGTATCTTACGGGAAAGGGGAGCTACGCTCGTGGTGTCCCGTCTCTGTATCTTACCATATCTAATTTGCACTTAAATTCGTGTATTGTGTGTGTGTGTATGTGTGTGTGTGTGTGCGTGTGTATATATGTGTGTATATGTGCGTGTGTATATATGCGAGTATGTGTGCGCGTGCGTGTGTGTACATGTGTGTGCGTGTGTATATATGTGTGTGCGTGTGTGTATATATGTGTGTATGTATTAGTGTATGTGTAGGTGTGTGTTTGCGCGCGATATAAATTCATATATATACATATACACATATGCACGCGCATACACACACACACACTGGTGATTGTTGCTATCTGAATCGGATCTCTTTGTTCAGACGTCGGCAGATAGAAATCACGTTTAGAAAATACATTAGTGTAATAGTCGTAGATATTTTATCCCGTTTTTCCAGTCGACAGCTTTTCGAAAAAAAAAAAATCGAAAAATTCTTTTAGTTTTGAGCGGCACCAAATCCCCCCTTTTATTTATTTATTTATTTATTTTTTATTAATTTCATTTTCTATTTTATTTTTATTTTTATTCATTCTGTTTTGTATTTTATTTTATTATTTTATTCTATTTTAATTATATATATATATATATATATATATATTATATATATATATATATATATTTTCTTTTAAGCTGCTATGCTGCTGTTTTGTTTGCAGCTTCATGTTTGTCAGTCCCTCCACTCGTTAAAGGAAACTACTTAAGGATACGGAAGAGCCTCCCCCCCTCTCTCTCTCTCTCTCTCTTTCTCTCCTTATCTACTTCTCTTTCTCTCCTTCCTTCTTTCTCTCTTTCCTTCTTGTAATGGTGGCATAGAATATTCCTTGTGTGTTGTACATACGTATTTGTAATATTGTTTATTTATTATTGTATATTTAATGTATTATTGTGAGAACCAAGTGTTCATATTAAGCGTGTATGTTTTTCCCGCCAAGTCTGAGCTTGGTGGCGTGGCTTGGCGTCGGAGTCAGTTTCGAGCTTGGTGGCGTGGCTTGGCTTCGAGAGCGTACGTACGCTTGTTTGTGTAGTGCTAAATCATACACACACACACATATATATATATATGTGCTGGTTACCACTTAAGAAAAAGAAACACAAAAATCCCAAGCGTTTTCGTGTAATTCACATCCTCAGGGGAGAATACAGACAAAAGTACAATACAAAGACAATATAAACGGAAAAGTGTAAACCTAGGAGAGGTAACAAGATGTCATAGGGAAAATTAGGAGAGGTCACAAGGCACCACACGGAAAAACTAGGAGAGGTCACAAGGCACCACACGGAACCATGTCATTTGTTCTCTCTTGGGATTAACCAAAATCCCCTATACCGAATTGTTTACAAATGTTCTCAATTATGTAATTATCTAATTTATACATACCATTACTTGTATTCAAATTGACTGACTCAGTTTGTTTGATAAGGCTACTTTCAATAATGTTCCTGTTAACAATAGGATTACATGATAAAACTGACGATGCCTTCGTCCAGTCTATACAATGATTATAATCCCTCATGTGCACAAATAAAGTATTAGAGTCTTGTCCTGTTCCGACACTATATTTATGTTGCTTTATTCTAGTTTGCCCTATATAAAAATTCCCACAATCTTTATATAATTTTGAATTTTGTTTCATCAGCCACTCGATACACTCTCGCTCTCTCTTCCCCTTTCTCTCTCACTCTCGCTCTCTCTGTTTCTCGCTCTCTTTTGCCCGCCCTTCGGGGTGGTTAGATGTAGGATACCTTTATCGGATCTCTTGGGGCTTAAGGGGGGGGGGCTGGCCGGGGGGAGGGGGAGTGGTATTCTCAGACGTCACGCTTTGGTTTTCTTAGTCTTGCCCCAACGCAATCAGTCAATCAGTTGTTTTAAAAAACGATTAGACAACTTTATGGATGGGGATGACAGGTGGTGATGGATACGGAGCTGCCTAGTGTAGGCCTTATGGTCTTTTGCAGTCTCCTTTATTTCTTATGTTTCTTATGTTTCTTACAATGGTGATATAGGGCCAGAACGGCCAAAACAAATATAATTATAATAATAATAATAGTAAATGAAATGACTAAATGAACAAATAATAGATAAATTAGTAAATGAATAAACAAGTAGATAAATAAAGATAATATATTAATAAATTAAAGATGAAATAGATAAATAGATAAATATATGTCAGTAATGCATAAAATGTATAAAATTAGAAATAGGGTTAAATTAGATATAAAATGAATAAGAAGATAACTGAAGAATAAGTGAATAGGCGGGATGGCCGAAGAGCAGAAGACCAAGTTGAAGTCGAGAAGAACCTCGTGATAGATCGTGAGAGAAAGAGAGAGGGAGCGAGAGAAAGAGAGAGGGAGAGACAAATATACAGAGACAGAGAGAGAGGGATGCAAACAGATAGAGAGAGAAAGAGAGAGGGAGCGAGACAGAGATAGACATAAAGAGAGAGGCAGAGAGAGAGAGACACAGATAAAGAGAGACGCAGAGGGAGAGAGATACAGACAAAGAGAGAGAGAGAGCTGGTCTTCTGAGCTGAGGAACATGTACTACGAAGGATGTATGGATGGATGAATGGATGGGTGGATGGATGAATGGATGTGCGGTCCAGTGGCGAAACCCTCGACCTCTACCTCCCTCCCTTCCCTTCCTCCCTCCCTCCCTTCCCTTCCTCCCTCCCCCCTCCCCCCCCCCCCTCCCCCTCCCCCCCTCCTCCTTTCTTTAACCTGAGCTGCATCAAAGGAGATCAGGATGTGGCCTGATCTCCCCACTAATTCTGTGTATCATCGTCGTCATCATCACTCTACATCACTTGTCATCATAGCTATCATTACATACGTACACATACGTACATACATACAAATACGTACATATACATACACTTACATACACATACGTACATACATTTACATACAAATACGTACATACGCTTACATACAAATACGTACATGCACTTACATACATACACACACACATACGTACATGCATATACATACAAATACGTACATACACATACGTACATACATACACTTACATACAAATACGTATATGCACTTACATACGTACATAGACTTACATACACATACGTACATGATATAAAAACCTACACACACGCTCAGTCAAAGGCGAAGAGGGCGAAAAGCAGCAGCCAACTTGGTCGGTCATGTCTTTGAGAGTGTTGGTCCGCTCCGCATTCACGCTCGCGATGATAAAATCTTCAGCAAAGTTACTCGCGCCGGGGCATTGTTGACGTCAATGTGTGTGACGTCAGTGCAAATGAAGTCTGGCCTCTGGAAAGAGAAGTTTTCGGGTGTCCGGAAGTTTTTAGGGGGCGTGGGTAGCCCGCTTTGAACACAAGCGCGCGCGCGCAAGATTCACCCGTGTACTATGAGTGTTAACTGACAGTTACAACTGTTCAGTTATAACTGTCAGTTGAAACTGCACGTGTATGGGTATCTCAGTGATACCCACACACGTGCAGTTTCAACTGACAGTTATAACTGAACAGTTGTAACTGTCAGTTTAAACTGCACGTGTGTGGCCGGCCTTACTTGGATTAAGTGACGTAGTGAGAGAATGAAGCTCGGATTGCCTTTTGCTCTTTATTCAGGTTAATCTGTGTGCGTCGGCCTAAGGACGGACGTGGCGTGGTCCCCGAAATGGGGGACCGACCGCGAAGGCCTAGCGACAAGCTACAAGTACAGAAGCGGATTCAGTAACTGGCCTAGTGACGCGCTACAAGTACAGAAGCTGATTCGTTAACTGTCCTGCACACTCTGGGAAGGCAGTATATAAGCGGTGACTGACCCGACGCCATGACCATACCCGACCTAATTGCGGTCCCTTTCCTGGAAGAAGGACGGGGACCTTCCAGACCACCATCCAGGTCCTAGTACCATCCAAGTCCCGGTAACATACCTGTAGTGTACGTGTATGAGGTGAACAGAGTCCCCCACATGTGCGTCTACGCAACGTTTTGGCTTATAGTATCGTCGCTGCAGAAATGGAATGGACAAGGAATGTATATGTGGTGTAGAAACAGCTGGCCTTCGGCCTTGTATCACTATTGTGTAGGTTAATTCCATATTACACCTGTACTACAGGCATTTGTGTCCTCATGAAAGCACAACCTAGGCCCTGCCGAGCCATGTTTCAGTGAGGCTGGGTCCTCTGCTACTGTAGCGTACGCAAGAGGTGTATATAAGGAGCCAGGCTCTGGTCTCCATAGGCAGTTCTCTACAGCACATGTAACCAGCGGTGCGCGACCCAAGGCCCGCGGTCATCTGTGCGGTCAGGACAGCCTCGGAGCCTAACTGCCGACCCAGCCTAGGTCGACACTCGCACTAACCAGAATAAAATCCAGCAACCCACACGAGCTTCATTCACTCCCTCCCTCGTCACCGAAAGCACAAGTAACGTTCGCGTAATGTTACATGTGCACAAACATCCATACACGAGAGCAAGCGAGCGCGCATCACCTCCGCTACGTATTAAAAACGTTTGCATTCCCGCTTTTGTTTGGCCCTTGCCTATGCAAATCCCATACACATTTGCACATTTTATTTTTCAGACGAGGAATTTTTCCCCCCCGGTGCAGCAATACGAAATTCAGAGAAATGCCAAATGTATGAACAATTTGCCTCCTTTCCACTTGTCTTCTTTCTTTTATTCCATTTTTTCTATTTCTCTTCTTCCACTTGTTCTTGTTCCTTTTCTTCCCCCTCCTCTTCTTCCTTCTATTTTTTAGATCCTCCTTGTTCTTCCCCTTTCCCTTTTTCCTCTTGTTCTTCGTCCTCTTCTTGTTCTTCCTATATTTTGTTCTTCCTTTGTTCTTCTTTCTCTTCTTGTTCTTCCCCTTTCACTTTTTATTCTTCTTGTTTATCTTCTCCCTCCTCTTATTCCTATTTTTTTTTTGTTCTTCCTCCTTGTTCTTCATCTCCTTGTTCTTCCCCCTTTCATTTTCTTCCTATTATTCTTCGTCCTGTTCTTGTTGCTCGTCATTTTCTTGTTCTTCTTGTTCTTCCCCTGCTCTTGTATTTCCCCTTTCACTTTTTATTCTTGTTGTTCCTCTTTTTCTCCCTCCTATTTTTTTGTTCTTCCTTCTTGTTCTTCGTCCTCTTCTTGTTGTTTGTCCTCTTCTTGTTCTTCCTCTTCTTGTTCTTCTTGCTCTTGTTCTTCTCCCTCTTCTTGTTCTTCTCCCTCTTCTTGTTCTCCCCTTTCACTTTTTGTTCTTGTTCCTCTTCTTCTCCCCCCTCCTCTTCTTCCTCCTATTTTTTGTTCTTCCTCCTTGTTCTTCTTCCTCTTATTGTTCTCCTTTCCTTTTCTTCTTCCTCTTGTTCTTCGTTCCCTTCTTCCTCTTGTTCTTTCTCTTGTTCTCCGCCTTCTTGTTCTCTCTTTTGTTCTTCGTCTTCTTCTTCTTGTTCTTCTTTTTGGTTCCAGAACTCCTCAGCCCTGTCCAAAA
>NC_134791.1:4306152-4318652 GCF_046742065.1 Oratosquilla oratoria | reverse complement strand
GCAGTATAAAAAAAAAAAAAGTTAAAAAACCTTTTTTTTCCATCACTACTTAGGTCACAGGGATTAGTTATCAAAGAGTATACACGGGTTGTTGGGGACTGCCACCACGAGGTTTTAGGGATCTAAGTAACTGGAATTTGGTTATTTTGATATATAAGAAAATAATATACTGAGAAATTGGAGAGGACTAGCTTGGCTTGTCCTGCACCTTCGCCCTTGTCAGGGTTGCTCACGGGAGGTGGGAGGGACATGCAGCTGGTTCCTCCTCCTCTTCCTCCTCCTCCTCCTTCCTCCTCGTCCTTCCTCGTCCCCCTCCACCGCCTCGTCCTCTTCCTCCTCTGCCTCGTCCTCGTCCTCCTCCTCCTCTGCCTCGTCCTCCTCCTCCTCTGCCTCGTCCTCCTCCTCCTCCTCTGCCTCGTCCTCCTCCTCCTCTGCCTCGTCCTCCTCCTCCTCTGCCTCGTCCTCCTCCTCCTCCTCTGCCTCGTCCTCCTCCTCCTCTGCCTCGTCCTCCTCCTCCTCTGCCTCGTCCTCATCCTCCTCTGCCTCGTCCTCCTCTGCCTCGTCCTCATCCTCCTCTGCCTCGTCCTCCTCCTCCTCCATCTCCTCTGCCTCGTCCTTCTCCTCCTCCTCCTCCTCCATCTCCTCCACTCCTCCTCCATCTCCTCGTGCTCCTCCAGCTCCTCCATCTCCTCCTCCTTCTCCTCCTCCTCCTCCATCTCCTCGTCCTCCTCCTCCAGCTCCTTCTCCGCCTCCTCCTCCTCCTCCTCCTCCTCCTCCTCCTCCTCCGCAGCTGTTGCTGGGCTGGAAATGAGGAAGCGGATCAGGTAACCTGGAATCTGAATTAAATTAGTTTTGGTCGTGACGATGGTGGGACGACCGAGGGGCGGCGACGACGACGACGACGAAGGCGACGATGGGAAAGAACCGAAAGTAACGTAACCGGACCCGCGGATAGCGTTCCTCTTTTGTTTCTGTTTTTGGTTTTCGTTCTGCGTTGTGTGCGGACGAGCACCGTCCTTAGTTAAACATCAAAAGCCACAACTGTGTGGTCAGTTTACCTTTTATTTCTATTGATTTATTTATTCATTCATTAATATATTTACTAGTTGATTTATTCATTTATTTATCCATTTATTCATTCATTTATATATTTACTAGTTAATTCATGTATTTATCCGTCTGTGTCCATTCATTTATACATTTACTTGTTAATTTATTGATTTATTTATTCATTAATTTATACATATTTACTAGTTAATTTATTTGTTTATCCATGTATCTATTCATTCATCTATGTATTTACTAGTTAATTTATTCATTTGTTAGTTTATTTGATCTATCTGATGTGTGGATTCCTTAAGCCTTTGTGTCCAGTGACATCTTGCCCACTGCGAGCAATATCTCAATTCCAAACATTCAGATCAGGGATCAAACTCGGGCACAAAAGGGGGGGGGGGTCTTCATTGATGGATTGAAACCCCCTTCTGTCTCGCTTCTGACACCGAGGTTCCCCCAGGGGTCGCAACCCCCCCCGAGGTTCCCCCAGGGGTCGTAACCCCCCCCGAGGTTCCCCCAGGGGTTGTAACCCCCCGAGGTTCCCCCAGGGATAATAAACCCCGAGGTTCTCCCAGGGGTCGCAACCCCCCACCCGAGGTTCCCCCAGGGGTCGTAACCCCCCGAGGTTCCCCCAGGGGTCGTAACCCCCCCGAGGTTCCCCCAGGGGTCGCAACCCCCCACCCGAGGTTCCCCCAGGGGTCGTACCCCCCCCGAGGTTCCCCCAGGGGTTGTAACCCCCCGAGGTTCCCCCAGGGATAATAAACCCCTAGGTTCTCCCAGGGGTCGCAAACTCCCCGAAGTTTCCCCAGGGGTCGCAAACCCCCCGAAGTTTCCCCAGGGGTCGCAAACCCCCCGAGGTTCCCCCAGGGGTCGCAAAACCCCCGAGGTTCTCCCAGGGGTCGTAAACCCCCCGAGGTTCCCGCAGGGGTCGCAACCCCCCCCCCGAGGTTCCACCAGAGGTCGCACCCCTCCCCCCCCCCGAGGTTCCCCCCAGGGGTCGGCCGTATCAGTCGCTGACGGTCTGGCTGGCAGGTGGGGGAGGAGGATTTATCGCCGGCTCGCTCTTCGGTTGCGATGTGGAGGAGGAGGAGGAGGAGGTGGATAGCCTCGGGCATGGCAGGTTTGTTGATGTGGAGGAGGACTGGAGGAGGCCGGAGTGGGAGGTCGGTGGAGGCAGTGTGGACTGATCAGGTGGAGCGCAGGATCTAGTGGTGGAGCAAAGTGTCAGGGAAACCTAATGGCCGTCAGGCAGGGTTCAAGCAGTCAGGAAGACCTCGCTTTGGCGAAGTGGTTTCAGCCTGAAGCCGATCAGGCCAACCGAGCAAGCAGAGAGGCCGAACGAGGATGAACAAGATTAAAATAAAAGTAAATTTTAAGAAAACAGGATAAAAAAATAATCCAAACAAGGACCGGATAAGGATAACCAGAACGGCTTTTATTGCTGACGCAGGGCCGAGGAGGAGGAAGAGGAGGAGAAGGAGGAGGAGGAGGAGGTGCGTGGGTGGATGGTGTAGCAGATAGCAGGATTGTTGCCGGGGATTGGGGGGTGGGGGGCCGGTAAGTAGTGTCGTTACATTATCAGAGCAGTTTTGCTGGAATGTGCAAAGTTTGCAAATGGCGACCAGCAGGGGAGGAGGAGAAGTGGGAGGAGGGTGTCAATGTTCTTCCCCCCTCCTCCTCTTCCCCTCTCCTTCCCCTCCTTCCCTCCTCCTCCCCCATTCCTCCTCCTCCTTCCCCACTCCCTTCCTCCTCCTTCCCTCCTTCCCCACTCCCCTCCTCCACCTCCCCTCCTTCCCCACTCCCCTCCTCCACCTCCCCTCCTCCCCCTCCTTCCCCACCTCCTTCCCCTCCTTCCCCACCTCCTTCTCCTCCCCCTCCTTTCCCCTCCCCCTCCTTTCCCACCTCCTTCCCCTCCCCTCCTCCTCCCCCTCCTCCTTACTCTCCTCCTCCTCCCCCTCCTCCTTACTCTCCTCCTCCTCCTCCTTCCCCGCCTCCTCCTTCTCCTCCTCCTCCACCTCCACTCCCAGGGCGTTCTTTGTAGATTTGATTCTGGCTCGTAGGAGGCGATTTTAATCTGTCAAGTAGATCCTAGTCGTCGATTCCCTTAACCTAGCGGATCTTAACCTGGGGGGGTCGTGATCCCCTGGGGGAAGGGTCGTGGTGATGCCCTAGAGGTCGTCATCCCTGGGGGGGTCGTCATCCCCCCGGGGGAGTTGTGATCCCCCTGGGGGATTCATTATCCCTGAGGGAGTCGTGATCCCAGGGGGGGTCGTGATCCCCTGGGGGAGTCGTGATCCCCTGGGGGGTCGTGATCCCCTGGGGGGGTCGTGATCCCCTGGGGGGGTCGTGATCCCCTGGGGGGGGTCGTCATTCCCTGGGGGTGTCGTTTGGGGTTTCTTGGGTCACAAAGGATTTGGGAGAATAATATATTTCTGTATGTTTGAATTAGACAATTGGGCTTTTACCAGTTTGGCGAATGGAGCACTTGTCACAAGTGCGGTTGCCTGCTACAGTAAACGGGTCAACCACAAGCAGTGTTTTATCTTGCGTTTTCACAAGGTTCACCGTTTCGAAATTTCTTAAAGGAGTTACGGTAATACCCTGAAGTGTCTCGGGGTGTCATAGGATGAAAAAAGGTTAAGAACTACTGCCTTAACCGAATGTTTTATATATATATATATATATATATATATATATATATATATATATATGTATATATATATGCTAATAAGAACACGGGTACGTGTGTTCACTTATGCAAAATAGACTACTTGGAAAAAGAAACTAACGAAGCAGAGCGATTTCGTATATTACATCTTCAGTGCAAGAAGTACTTTTTGTATAGAAGATGTAGTATACGAAAGCGCTCTGCTTCGTTAGTTTCTTTTTCCAAGTGGTCTACTTTGCATATATATATATATATATATATATATATATATATATATATATATTTGACCCGAAGAAACTCGGAGAAGACAGGAAGGATTTTTTTTTTTTTTTTTTTATTTCTTGACCTGAAGATACTCGAAGAAGAGAAGACAGTTTTTTTTTTACTAAGAAACTCGAAGAGAAGACCAGTAGAGATTTTTGTTTTATTTTTATTTTATTTATTCTTTTTTTTTTTTTTTTTTATCCGTCCATTGAATAAAATTGTCCAGAGTCCTTGGCTGGAATGAATGAAAAAATCTCCAAGTCTGGCACCGCTGGAAGGCCGCAGGAAGGTTTTGCCAATGCAGCGGCGGCTGCGGGAGCCGCAGGATCCTGAATCAAACGCGCCAAGTCACCCGTCGCCATGAAAGGGTTGGTTAAAAGTACCCGAGCGAAAAATCGGACCTGATCGCGAACGAACAAAAACGTAACAAACCAGTGACATTTACCGCAATAAATAAGGACTCTGAGCCGTTAAGATTTGAAACGAATTGCCTGGTTAAAAAAAAAAAAAAAATGCTTTCATGCAATGTTGTTGGTCAGGCAACTTTGAAGCGGCCAGCACGCGTTTCAGCAGTCATTGTTAATATCTTTTCGCGTTATTTTACTATTATTACCTTCCCCTTTTTATGCCTTATTCTTTCAGTTTCTAGGATATCAAATAGTACTTGGAGACTTGGGTAATCTAGAATAGTTTTGCTCAAACCAAAGCTCTTGTCAAGGTCGTCGCTGGGACGGAGGTGTAAATCCGGAATGTTTTTCTTAAGAAAAAATAATAACAATAATAAATAAGTAAAATAATAATAATAATAATGATAATAATCCCCCATCGTACCCCATACTCCCCCATTGTCCCCCACATTCCTACATCGTACCCCATCGTCCCCCATCGTATCCCATCGTCCCCCACCCTTTCCCACACTCACTCATTGTCTCCCACACTCTCCCATCGTCCCCCACTCTTCCCCATTGCCCCCCACCTTCCCTATTGTCCCCTACCTTCCCCCATCGTCCCCCACCCTCTCTCATCGTACCCCACTCTCCCCCATCGTCCCCCACCCTCACCCATCGTACCCCATCATCCCCCATCGTCTTCTATCGTCCCCCATCATCCTCCACCCTCCCCCATCGTACCCCACCCTCCTCCATTGTCCCCCACCCTCACTCATCGTACCCCATCGTCCCCCATCGTTTTCCATCGTCCCCCACCCTCCCCCATCATCCTCCACCCTCCCCCATCATCCTCCACCCTCCCCCATCATACCGCACCCTCCCCCATCGCACCGCACCCTCACCCATCGTCCCCCATCGTCTTCCATCGTCCCCCACCCTCCCCCATCATCATCCACCCTTCCCCATCGTCCTTGACCCAAGCGGCTCCGTCATGGGAAAATTTTTGACAAAAGACTGTTGATGCGTATCTAGTGGTGGTGATGGTGGTGGTGGTGATGGTGGTGGTTGTAGTAGTGGTGGTGGTTGTGCTGGTGGTATTGTTGGTGATGGTAGTAGTGGTGCTGGTGGTAGTAGTGATGGTGGTGGTGGTGATGGTAGTGGCGGTGGTGGCGGCTGTGGTGGTGATGATGGTGGCGGCTATGGTGATGATGGTGGTAGTGGTGGTGATGGTGGTTGTGGTGGTAGGTTGGCCACGGTCAAGCGAATTCTGAGTGATGGCACCTGATGTTCGAAGTGAAATGCTAAAACCATCCAATCGAAATAACCTAAAATATTTTAGGTTACTTCGAACGCAATCCTCCCTCCAAAATTTTGAGGACAATAATTCCAATATTATTTATTCATCGATTATTTTTGTGTTCATAGACCCTCCAAAATTTTGAGGACAATGATTTCAATGTTATTATTTATTCATTGATTTGTTTATTTTGTGTTTATAGATATATCTAATTTATTTATTTATTTATTTATTTATTATTTTTCCCAATTTCTGATTCAGGTCTTGGGTGGCCACAGGTGGCCAGTGACATCTCTGGGGCACCCTAGGTCACCCCCTAGAGAGGCCACCCCCCCCCCCAATTCCCCCTAAAAAATATAATGAAATCATTAGACATTATCTAGAATTAGAATCAACAATGGACATCTTATCGAGGGACGCGGAATGCCATTGTGAACATGGCCTCCTAATTTTATTATTATTATTATGATTTTTTTTATATTATTATTATTATATCATCATTATTATTATTATTATTATTATTATTGTTATTTATATTATTATTTTTATTTATTTTTATTTTATCTATTTATCATTATTATAATCTTTTTTCCACATCCGACCTAGTTATGGACCAAAAGGTCTCTTGTCGGCATGCTCCTCTTTTGTAAATCTTCCTAATTGTTGGTAATAATACGATGAGAACTACTCAAGCCTTCGTAAAAGACCCGAGCAAGGAACTCCTCGAAACTAGCGCGATAATTGCCTAAAAGGCAATAAATGTGGAGTAGGAAGGGAGAGGGAGGGAGGGAGGAAGGGAGGGAGAGTGAAGGAGGGGGAGGATGGTCAGCCTCGTATTGATATTACAATCGTTGAGTATTGATGTAAACAGTGTTGTATTACTTGAGTAAGGAGGGGAAAGAGGAAGAGGGGAAAGAGGAAGAGGGGAAGGAGGAAGAGGGGAAGAGGAGAGGAAGTGAGATAAAATAAGGAAAAGAGGAGGGAGATTAAAGAGTGCGAGATAGAGAGGGGAAGAGAAGATAAGTTGAGATAGAATAGAGAGGGGAAAGAGGAATAGGTGGAATAAAATAAGGAAAAGAGGAGGGGATAAAGAGGAGATAGTGCGAGATGGAAAGGGGAAGAGAAGATGAGTTGGGATAGAATAGAGAGGAGAAAGAGGAAGAGGGGAAGAGAAGAGGAGGTGGAATATAATAAGGAAAAGAGGAGGAGATAAAGAGGAGATAGTGGGAGATGGAGAGGGGAAGAGAAGATGAGTTGGGGTAGAATAGAGAGACGGAGATAGAGAAAGAGGAGATATTGCGAGAGAGGAAGAAGAGGAGGGACGAGGAGTAAGAAGGAAGAGTTAATATGGACAGAGGTCATACTACAACTGAATAAAATTGTGTAACTTGGGCAGGAACTAAGTTGAGGAAGAGTCTTTGGAATCTTGCTCAACGTGAAGGAGTCTTGGTTCCGCTCCGTTGGAGGAGGAGGAGGAGGAAGCGGTGAAAGAGGAGGAGGAGGGGGATGAAGGAGTGGAAGAGGAAGAGGAGGAGGAAGGGGTGGAAGAGGAAGAGGAGGAGGAACGGGTGAAAGGAAGAGAAGGAGGAAGGGGTGAAAGAGGAAGAGGAGAAGGAAGGGGTGAAAGAGGAAGATGAGGAGGAGGAGGAAGGGGTGAAAGAGGAAGATGAGGAGGAGGAGGAAGGGGTGAAAGAGGAAGAGGAGGGAGGGGTAGAAGAGGAAGAGGAGGAAGGGGTGGAGGAGGAAGGGATGGAAGAGGAAGAGAAAGAATAAAGGCGACCCCTGACCCCGCTGTCAGTGAACTTCTTCACGAAATTTTGGTTTTGCTCGATCTCGCTGCAGCCAGACTATTCTATTCACTCAAAGATGGCCTCCGTCATGTAGGACTGAATCAATAATGCGTTCCTCCTCCTCCTGGCCCTCCTCCTCCTCCTCTCCCACCTCCTCCTCCTCTCCCACCTCCTCCTCCTCTCCCACCTCATCCTCCTCTCCCTCCTCCTCCTCTCCCACCTCATCCTCCTCTCCCTCCTCCTCCTCTCCCTCCTCCTCCTCTCCCTCCTCCTCCTCCTCTCCCTCCTCCTCCTCCTCTCCCTCCTCCCTCCTCTTCCACCTCCCTCCTCTTCCACCTCCCTCCTCTTCCACCTCCCTCCTCTTCCACCTTCTGTTCGACCTCCTTATCCTCTTCCACCTCCTCTTCCTCATCCACCTCCTGTTCGACCTCCTCTTCCACCTCTTCCACTTACTCCTCTTCCACCTCTTCCACTTCCTCCTCTTCCACTTCCTCTTCTTCCACCTTCTCCACCCCTTCCTCCTCCTCCTCCACCCCCTCCTCTTTCTCTTCCTTCTCTTCCTCTTCCTTCTCTTCCTTCTCTTCCTTCACCTCTTCTTCCTTCTCTTCCTTCTCTTCTTCGTCTTCCACCACCACTTCCTCCTGCCCCATCATCCTTTCCTCCTCCTCCACACCTTCCTCTTCCTCCAACCCTTCCTCCTCGTCCACCCCTTCCTACTCCTCTACCCCTTCCTACTCCTCCACCTCTTCCTCCTCCTCCACCCCTTCCTCCTCCTCCTCCACCCCTTCCTCCTCCTCCCCTTCCTCCTCCTCCCCTTCCTCCTCCTCCACACCTTCCTCCTCCTCCACCCCTTCCTCCTCCTCCTCCTCCTCTTCCTCCTCCTGTGTCATCCTCGACACAATTCCCCCACATTTCGAACTCGCCGGTCATGAAGTGAACGAGAAATGAAAAATGAAAAATTTAAAGAAACGAGAAGATGGAAACGAAAAATCCGAAGAAAAGAAAAAAAATATCGTAATTTGTTGGTGGGGACGTCGAACAAGAGGTAATAGATAGAAGGGTAAGGATTGGGAAAGTGGGAGTGCGTGAGGGAGGGAGGGACATAGGGAGGAGATAGGAAAATCAAGGCAATCAGGGGACTGGGATGAGTGGTTAGTGCGCTCGACCTCTGTCCTAAAGTTCCTGGGTTCGAGTCCCGCTTGGTGTACTTCCACTGAGGTCAACTCCCCGCCCCGGACTCCCCATTACACGCACTATAACCCGACAAAGGCTTTCCACGTGGCTGCCTGAGGAAGCTTTCCCGTATAAGCCAACCTTGAAATAAAGAGAGAGAGAGAGAGAGAGAGAGAGAGAGAGGCCTTTGCAAGGAAGAGGGGCTTGAGTGACGTCACACAGGACCGTCACTGTCAGGCCAACGTGACGTCATGTCGTCCCGTGCGACGTTTTCTGTAAGCGGGAGTAGAGTTTGTGTGCGTAGACCTTTTGGGATAAAACCTATCGAGAAAATTAAATCTTATTTAATATACATACATATACCAAAGGCTTTTTCCCCCCTTATAAGGGAGGTAGCCAAAAAACAAAGGCATAAAACCACTCCCACCCATTCCATCCCCATCACCACTCCCCTCCACCCTCCTCCCTTCCTCTTATCTTGGCACCTCCTGGATGACGGGTCATCCCTGCATCTCGCCCACTGCCCTGGGTCAGTAGTGTCACAAGACACGGCACCTCCACAGCAAGGCCGCTTCATTAAATCGGCGACGAAAAATGTCATTCCAAATTCACAATTTTTTTTTTTTTTTTTTTTTTTTTTTTTTTGTAATGGAAAAGGGTAAAGAAAAAAGGGGGGGAATCGAAGAGAGGTTGATGGTGTCTGGAAATAATAATAATAAAAAAAGGAATGTCTGGAACAAGGTAGGCAGGGCCTGGCACTGGGCCATGTCAGAAGCTTTGGCATTTCGGGGCATAAAAAAAGGGACGTAAAGGTTTTATGGGGAAGACGAGGGAAAGAAGACACCCGAGATGGAAGGAGAAAAAGGACCAAAAGAAGATGAATGAATATAAACAAAAATAACATTAATAATCACGAAAAGGCCGGACCCGCAGTTATGGATTAAATTTGGACAATTTTAGGTTTGAGAAGGAAATAGGGCAAGAATTGGTTTACCAACAGTGTAGTTAACGAACGGAATAAACTTTGTAACAATGGAAATATGCTTACGTGCTTTTTTTTTTTTTTTTTTTATCCTCGGCAGTTGTGATTGTTATTTCAATCTATGTATTCTTTTCATTATCTGCATTTCATGTATATTGATTCATTGCCAAATAAAATTATTATTATTATTATTATTATAACAATAACAACAACCGTGTAGTGAGTTCTGAAGAGAAGATGAGGTAATTTTATGGATATGTATGGCTTCTGGTAAAGCACATGGAACTACTTAGTGTAGGCCTTATGGTCTCCTGCAGTCTCCTCCATTCTTATGTTCTTAGGAGGAGGAGGAAGAGGAAGAGGAGGAGCGACGAGAGAGGGAAATAAAAGGAAAAAATATACTAAAGATCAATTGTAACACAAGAACATACGAACGAAGGAGACTGCAAGAGACTATAAGGCCTACACTAGGCAGTTCCTTGTCCATTACCACCTGTCCTCACCATCCATAAAGTTAATTAACCTTCTCTTAAAACAAGTTTCATCGCTCGCTAACTACGTGGTTACTAAGTCTATTACATTAGTTAACTACACTATCGGTAAACCAGTTCTTGCCTATTGCCTTCTTAAATTCAAATTTGCCCAAGGAAAGGCAAAAGCTCAAGAGACGTGGGCGAAGCTGAGGAGACTCCGACCTCGTCAGGGGAATGAGAGTCTGCAAGAGACCATAGGGCCTACACCATGTAGTTCCAGGTCTCTTGCCAGCTGTCATTCCTATCCATAAAATCATCTCGTATTTTCTAAAACAAAGATCCGTTTCAGTGCTCATTTCGTGGTTACTTAATCTGTATATCCTGATAATGTAGATAATGTAGATAATGTAGATAATGTTGTAATCCAAGAATATTAATAACAATTTTGTAAGAACCGTGAGAGGTTATGATCCAGTAATGTTTCGAGTCCAGTATTTTCAGGAGGACGATCGAATGCAAGGAGGAGGAGGAGGAAAAAGAGGAGGACGAGGAGGAGGAGGAAGAGGAAGAAGAGGAGAAGAAAGGAACAGGAGGACTGAGGAGGACGAGGAGGAGGAGGAAAAGAAGAGGAAGAAGAGGAAAAGAGGAGGAGGAAGAAAAGAAGAGGAGGACTGAGGAGGAAGAAAAGATGAGGAGGAGGAAGAAGAGGAGGAGGAGGAAGAAGAGGAGGACTGAGGAGCTAAAAGGAAGCGGAGGGGAAGTCTGGGATGGAGTAACATATTGTATTTCGCTGCAGGTAACCAGTGCTTCTGTCCTTTTAGACAATATTAGAGCAAAGGAGATATTTAAAATATCAGAAAGGACGCGTGGAACGAATTCAAAGTGGTCAGCATTCTTCAACAAGTTCAGATTAGTTTCCTGTTCGAAAGGAGGGGAGGAGAAGAGGAGGAGAGGAGGAGGAGAAGAAGGAGAGGGAGATGAGAAAAGAGGAGTGGTAGGAGAGGGAGAAGGAGACGAGGAAAGAGGAGGAGAAGGAGAAGAGGTAGGAGGAGGAGGAGAAAAAGAAGAGGGAGGAGAATAAGGAGAGGGGGAGAAGGAGAAGAAGAGGAAAGAGAAGGAGAAAAGGAAGGAGAGAGAGGAGGCGGAGAAGGAGAAGAGGAAGGACGAGGAGAAGGAGAAGAGGTAGGAGGAGAAGGAGAAGAGGGAGGAGGAGAAGGAGAAGAGGGAGGAGGAGGAGGAAGATAAGGAGAAGGTGGAGGTGGGTGGAGGGTATTGTGCGCGTTGAGTAATGATCCGGCCAGTCTTGTTTTGTTATGGAGGAGGTGCTGCCGCCACCGCCCCTCCTCCTCCTCCTCCTCCTCCTCCTCCTCCTTATCCTCCTCCTCCTCCTCCTCCTCCTCCTCCTCCTCCTCCTCCTCCTCCTCCTCCTCCTCCTTCTTCTTCTCCTTCTTATCCTCTTCCTTCCTCCTCTTCCTTCCTCCTCTTCCTCCTCCTCTTCCTCCTCTTCCTCCTCCTCCTCCTCTTCCTCCTCCTCCTCCTCTTCCTCCTCCTCTTCCTCCTCCTCCTCCTCTTCCTCTTTCTCCTTCCTCTTTCTCCTCCTCTTCCTCTTCCTCTTTCTTTCTCCTTCCTCTTCCTCCTCTTCCTTCACTACCTCTTCCTTTTCTTCTTCCTCCTCCTTCACCATCACCACCACCACCACCTCCACCACCACCTCGTCCTCCTCCTACTTTTACTCCACCACCTCCTCGTCCTCCTCCATCATCTCCTCTTCCACCTCCTCCTCCTCCTCCATCATCATCTCTTCCACCTCCTCCTCCTCTACCTCCTCCTCCTCTACCTCCTCCTCCTCTACCTCCTCCTCCTCCACCTCCTCCTCCTCTACCTCCTCCTCCTCCACCTCCTCCCCGTCCTCCTCCTCCTCCTCCTCCTCCTCCTCCTCCTCCAGCTCCTCGTCCTCCTCGGATGCTTTGGCTTACACCACGCACACCGTCCGCTGGGCACAGCCTCCGCGACTATTACGTACTCGCTTGACTGAATATTCGCTTCTTCCATGTCCCCATGACCGTAGCCTTGCAGGTGATGCCTGGTGTGTTTGGACAAGTGTCACAACGTGTAGCAGACATGTCTGCCTCTTGCCCGTGATGTCCGAGCACCGAGGGCAAAGGTGTCTTCAGTGACGGCAAAGCTATTCCTTCTTCGATTTTTTTTTTTTTTTTTTTTTTTTTTTTTTTTAACGATCTGTGTTATGTCAAAGGAACTTTGGACGTTGTAAAGCTCCTCAACCCCAGAATACCTGATTATAACAAACTTCACCATACTAAACCAAACCTAACCTAACTTAACCTAACCTTGTTGATCGTTACCGTTCGAGTGATTTATATTTGCAAACTCGTATCTGGGGTTGTCAT
>NC_134791.1:4298652-4301152 GCF_046742065.1 Oratosquilla oratoria | reverse complement strand
CCTCCAATTTTCTCCTCTTCCTCCAATACATCCTCCAATTCCTCTTCCTGCTCCATTTCCTCCTTCAATTCATCCTCCTCCAATTCATCCTCTTCCTCTTCCCCCTCTTCCTCCTCTTTCTCCTTCAATTCCTTCTCTCGTTTCTCTTTCTCCTCCCCTCCTCTTCCTCCTGTTACTTTTCTTCATCCTCTTCCCCCTTCAATTCCTCCTCTCCTCTCTCTTTCTCCTCCTCCTCCTCCTCCTCCTCCTCCTCTTCCTCCTCCCCTTCTTACTCCTCCCCCTCTTACTCCTCCCCCTCTCCCTCCTCCCCTTTCCCTCCTCCCTCTTTCCCTCCTCTCCCTCCCTCCTCCCCTCCTCTTCTTCTTACTTCTCTTCCTCCTTTTCCTTCTCTTCTTCCTCCTTCTCTTCCTCCTTTTCCTTCTCTTCCTCCTTTTCCTTCTCTTCCTCCTTTTCCTTCTCTTCCTCCTTTTCCTTCTCTTCCTCATTTTCCTTCTCTTCCTCCTCTTCCTTCATTTCCTCCTCTCCTTTCTCTTCCTCCTCCTTCCCCCCCTCTTCCTCCTCCTCCTCCTCTTCCTCCTCGGGGGTCTCTGCAGGGTCCTCCTGAAGGCGCGGGTGGAATTGTTGTTTGGACTGCGTGACTGGGCAGGGGAAGGGCGGAGGAACTTGCCCCCCCGGGGAATCCCCCCGGGGGCTCGAGTTTGCGGTCGTCCACTGTGGGGGGAGGGGACGGGGTGAAGGGGGAGCCTGTTCAAGTGAGGGGGAAAGTTTCCACGAGAATGTCCGCACTCGACTGGTGGGGGGAAGGGGAAAGGGGGAGGTCAACTTTAAGTAGGTGTCATTACATTGCCCCCTCCTCCATCTATACAGTATATATGTACACACACACACACACACACACATACACACACACACACATACACACATGCATGAATATGTGCATGTATGTGTGTGTGTTGTAAGAGACTGGTAGAGAAATGGGTAGAAAGTGAGATAGATGGTAATGGTTGTATTTTTATGGTTTGGATGTTTGTAAACAGTACTGTTCTTAGGCGAGAGATTGTATAAATTCGCTCTCCGCTTTGAGTTGTAAAAAATGACCGGGAGCCTGATACCCATTTATGACGTGTACATGTTTTGCTGACTTGTACACTGAGTTATACAGAGATTCGAGATTGCTTACGTAAACAATATTGCATATAGACTTGTAACAACGAATCTGATTGGAGAAAGGGTGGAGGAGAAAATTCAATTGGTTCACGATTGAGGATCACGCCCTTAGGGGGAGGATCTTAATTATAATGTTAAAGATCATTGAACTAAAGAAATCACCACGTCACTGCTAAACTTACTTAGGACCTAAAATGCGTGTTCTCGAGTGAAGTCCCTTGGTGTACCTGAGAGAATCAAATTGTAGAAGAATTCGTGATGAAAGGAAACAGAATTTCTACAAGTTTCATTGCCCCATTACGGAAAATTACAATTAAAGGAAACGAATATAAGTATATGAACTAGAAAAGAAGAATGGAGGTAACAGGGTCTACTGACTAGAATTGTGAGTGACTATTTATATGTAACAAAGACAGTGGAAAAGGTAGAAAGTGAATAGGTTTACGAAATGTGTGTATGTATGAGTATATGTAGGTAAACAAGATGGATGTTGAACAAGACATAAGACACTGGTGATGAGGACCACATGCATTCACGCAAAGAGAGACGGGGATAGAGAGAGAGAGAGAGAGAGAGAGAGAGAGAGAGAGAGGGGTTAAAAAGTCAACCCGGGGGTGAACAGTAATTGCGACCACAGTCAAACTACTTAATTCTGCAGAAAAGAACCGCAAGGCTTAATAGTTAAAAAAAAAAAAAATCTCGATTAACCGGCTAATCCACAAACGGACAAGGTTAGTTATTTAGGTTGACGCTAAACCCGTTTAATCAAAGATCCCATTCCACGGCCTGTCAAGGCTTGGAATAGAGAAGTCACCAGTGAAACGGAGGAGAGGGGAGAGTGATCCGAAGGTAAAGGGACAAGAGAGAGTAGGCAGGGAAATGCTCAGCGAGGAACTGAGAGAGGGGGACAGAGGAAGAAGGGGAAAAGAACTGCAGCGGCTATAAATTGGGAAAGGAAGGGGAAAGGACGGAAACGGAAAAGGGGGGGGGGAGGGGAGCATCTGCATCGAGATCGAGAAAAAGAGATGAAATACTACGGAAGGGAGAGGAGACGAGAGGAGGGATGAGGAGAGAGGACACGAGGAATGAAAAGAGTGAAAAGCCAAGCCAAGCAAAGACGAGACAAGACACGAGAAGACCAGTGGAAGGAAGGAAGGCTGTCTGTCTATCCCGCAAGGCTCCACCAACCCCCCAAACCCCCCAAACCCCACAACCCCAACACCTTCCCTCCCACTCACTCCTGACCTTGTCGAAGGGCGCAGAGTCCAAAGGCATCAGGGTGGCTGTCACAACAGCCACCTCCGCTGCCGCTGCCGCTGCCGCAGCCGCCTTT
>NC_134791.1:4281152-4296152 GCF_046742065.1 Oratosquilla oratoria | reverse complement strand
ATTATGTTAACTTTTGTCTTTTATAACCTTACAATAGATTATTTGGGTAGCGGTCGTATCATGAGGATCATATTGGGGGTCGCCCCCCCCAAAAAAAAGGGGAAAAATCATTATTCATAAAGTGTTGGATTCTTTAAAGATTTTTTTTTTTTTTTCGTTGTGCAGGAGTAGCATGGCATAGTTGGGTGTGTGTGTGGGTGGGATGGTGGGCGTGAGGAAGCCGCTCTGCCACTTCACCCCCCCCTCCCCCCACTCCCATCACCCCAAGGAAGGAGTTGAAGTGGGGAGTAATTCTTGAGGAGGCTGCGTTGGCTCTGCACCGTCTGTGACGTCACTCACGCCCGCTTCTAACTTCCGATGTCGTTTCGCTCTTCCCTCCCCCTCCTCCTCTTCCTCCTCCTCCTCCTTGTCCCCTTCCTCCTCCCCGCCCACCCCATCCCCGCCCCACTCCTCCCTCGCCCCCTCCTCCCCGCCCACCCCATCCCCGCCCCTCCTCCTCCCACCCCTCCGCCTCCTCATCTTCCTCCTCCTCCTCTTCCTCCCACTCCTCTTCCTCCTCCACCTCCCACTCCTCCACCTCCTCCTACTCCTCCCACTCCTCCTCCTCCTCCCACTCCCACTCCTTCACCCCTCCTCCTCCCCTCCTCCTCCATCTCTTCCTCCTTCCACCCCTTTTCCTCCTCCTCCTTCCTCCTCTTCCTCCTCTCTTTTGCTTTCTCATCACCCGCGCCAACCCCTCCGCCCACCACGGGTTCACACATTATGTACACGATATGAATATGTGAAATGTGGGCAATTAACGCCCACACGCGTGCGTACATAGGTACACACGTCTACACACGTACACACACGTATACGCGTATACACGCGTGCGCACACCCACCCCCGCTCTTGCTCCTCCTTTCATCTCCCACCTTCCTCCTCCCACCTCCCACTTCCCTCCTCCAAACTCCCTACCTCCCTCCTCCCACCTATCTCCTCCCACCTATCTCCTCCATCTTTCAAAGTCCTCCTCCATTCTCCCACCTCCTCTCTCCCTCCTCCCACCTCCCTTCAAACTCCCACCTCCCTCCTCTCACCATAATCCTCCCACTTCCCACCATAATACTCCGCCCTCTCCTCCCACCTCCCTCCCTCCTCCCACCTCCCTCCCTCCCCCCACTTTCCACTTCCATCCTCCGTCCTCCATCCCCCAAACTCTCTCCTTTAAGATTCCACCTTCCTCCTCCCACTTCCCTTTTTCTTCCACTTCCTTCCTCCTTTCTTCCACCTACTTCCTTCATCCATCTCCCTCTTCCTCCATCCTTCATCCTCTTTCCTTTCTTTTCCCGTCTCCCTCCTCCTTTCTCCCACCTCCTTCCTCCCTTCTCCCTCCTCCCACATCCCTCCCTCCTCCTCCATCCTCCTACATCCCTCCTCCCACCTCCCTCCTCCTCCATCCTCCTCCTCCATCCTCCACCCTCCTTCCTCTATCCTCCTTCCTTCTTTCTCCCACCTACTTCCTTCTCCCACCTCCCTCCTCCCTCCTCCCACCTCCCTCCTCCCACCTCCATCCTCGTAGGAGGAATTAGAATATAATGTAGTATAAGAACACGTGACCCGACTTCCTGGTCACGTCTTAGGTCAGATCGGAAGTGTGATAGGGCTGGAATGGGTGGAAGTGGTTTCTATGCCTTTGTTTTTTTGGCTACCTACCTTATAAGGGGGAAAAAGCCTTTGGTATATGTATATATGTATGTACCTGTTTGTTTATTATTTAACTATACCTATGCATTTATGTATTTGATTTGTTATTTACATCATTTTAGTTTTTATTTATAAAAAAAATTTCCGCATCCGACCTAGATATGGACCAAAAGGTCTCCTGTCGACATGCTCCGCCTTTGTAATCCTTTGTATGTATATGTATGTCAACACGGAGATAGTGACGCAGATAAAGGAAGACCAAAATATATTGGATAATTAAATGGCAGAAGTAAGGACAGGAAATAATTAATTTTGACAGTAATAAGAAAACAAATTAGAGAAATATAATTAAGTTGTCATAGTTAATTAAATAACAGAGTAAGCTCTCATAGATTAGAACACAGAAAGTCAGGCAGGAATTAGAAAGAATTAGAAAGAAAGGGGAAACTTGAGTTACAAAGGCAGACATCAAGGAGCTATGGAGAAAGTCATATTGAAATGTATATCTTGAAATTCAACCTTGTTAGATAAAGAACAGACTCTCACCTCCCACCTCCATCCTCCCATATCCCTCCTCTCACCTCCCTCCCATCTTCCTCCTCCCACCTTCCTCCTCCCACCTCCCACCTTCCTCCTCCCACCTCCCTCCTCCCACTTCCCTCCTCCCACCTTCCTCTTCCCACCTCCCTTTTCCCACCTCCCTCCTCCTCTTTCCTCCCACCTTCCTCTTCCCACCTCCCTCCTCCTTTTTCCTCCCACCTTCCTCTTCCCACCTCCCTCCTCCTCTTTCCTCCCACCTTCCTCTTCCCATCCCCCTCCTTCCTCCTTCCTCCTCCTTCCTCCCTCCTCCTTCCTCCTCCTTCCTCCCTCCTCCCTCCTCCCGTTTCCCTCTCCCACCTTGCCAAACTATAAAGATTATTTCATATATTTAGATCCGCTGTGAACGAAGAGTATATTTAAACGCGATGTGGAATTCGTCAAACAGCGCGTCTCGACTACACGACTGACTACCCCTCCCCCTCAAAAAAAAAAAAAAAAAAATTGAATATCATTCGGATCCGTATCAAAAGTCTGGTCCAGACATCTGGGCCCAGTCACGTCTCTGGAATGATTGACAACGCTGGAAAGCGAATCTTGTCCGGAAGTTGTATGTCTTTGTCTTGACATTTTTTTTTCATGAGAGCGAGAGAGAGAGAGAGAGAGAGAGAGAGAGAGGTACCCACCCAGACCTCAACCGTACAAGAGGTCCAGAAGAGTTCATTCCTGAACGCAAGAGACGATGTCTCCACGGCATGATGCCACTGCATTGACAATACCCGGAGGAAGCTGAGGTCACCTCAGGTCAGAGGTTAACAGAGAATGAGGGGCCATGACTCAGAGTGGATGACCTTCCTAACCTCTGCGCCTAGACCAGGGTTCGAACACGCCCGAAATCCCCACGCTGTTACCAGACGCGCGCTCTACCATTGAGCCACGGCGTGTTCCTCTTTGTTCTCTTTATCGTAAAGGCCGTCTACCCATTTGGCTTCAGCCTTTGACGTCGTTCTTCAGACGCCCTCTTGCTGAAATCCAGGAGCAGACTTCAGGTTCTGAAGTGTGGTGCACGTTCGTGGCTTCAGGGTCTGATGTCTTCATTGTCTCATTCTACTCGACCTTCCATAGATCTGAATCATCTTCTTCATGGGAGCTTCACAATCTGTTGATATAATGAACACTGACTTTGCTTCAGCTAAAGAGGTTATCACAATGGGCTATTTTTCCTCCGACATCCTACCTCCGACCTCCAGTTGAATGACTATAATATCATTTCGCTTACAGAAATCTAGACTTATCTAAGAACGTTTCAACAGTATGTCTAACAATTGTATAGACTTATAATTTCTAAGTTCATCATTCAGCTTTGCTATGTATGACGGAAAGGTAATTTCCTATTTGGAGAAATGAAAAATAGAAAATTGTAACCGAAGTCGCTTTTACTCGAACTCTCAACAGTTGGTGCTGGTGAAGCCCGTATAGAAGCCCAGTGTGATAACCGTCCTTAAAACAGCTTGAATGCAATAAGGCTTTTTTGCACCGCCTTCGTAATTGGATTTTGATCTCTGTTGGTGGATCTTTAACGCTCCGTACAGTACATTCGTAGAGCAGGTGGCCCTTTTTGTGCTGCGCCGAAGAATGCAAGAAGACGAAGAGTCCAACGCGCCTGGGGTGTGGTGCCACGCTCGCTTCCTCAGTCAGTCAGTCAGTCAGTCAGTCAGTCAATTGGCCTTCAACTCTTCTCATTAACAGACTTCAATCTGTTTCTGTCCGCCGCAGATTCTCTCTCCCCCCCTCCCTCCTCCCTCTCTCTCCCCCCTTCTCTCTCTCTCCCTCCCTCTCTCCTTCTCCCTCTTTCTCCCTCTCTCCCTCTCTCCTTCCCCCCTCTCTCTCTCCCCCTCCCCCTCTCCCTCCCCCCCCTCTCGCTCCTCTCTGTCTCCCTCTCTCCCTCTCTCCTCCCTCTCCTCTCCCTCTCTCCCCCTCTCTCCCTCTCTCCCCCTCTCTCCTCTTACTCTCTTTCTCTCTCTCTCGCTGTGTGTGTGTGTCTGTATGTCTCTCTCCTCACCCTTCCCCTCCACTTCCCCTCCACTTCCCCTCTCCTTCCCCTCCTACCTTTCCCACCTCCACTTTCCTCCTCCCTTTCCCCGCGCCCATTCCTCCACTTTCCTCCTCTTCCCTACCCCCAATCCCCTTTCACCCTCCCAATCCCCTTTCACCCTCCCAATCCCCTTTCACCCTCCCAATCCCCCTTCCCCCACCCAACCCTCTTCCCCCTCCCAACCCTCCTCCCCCTTCTAGTCCTTCCCCTTTCCCTTACAGTCCCCCTTCCCCCTCAGAATCCTTCTCCCCTCTCCGCTTTCCCTCACAACCCCCTTCCCCTCTCAATCATTCTCCCCTCTTCCCCCTATCCATCCCCCCTATCGCCCCCCCACTCTCTTTTCTCCGGTGTCTCCCTGGTCAGTTTTCGTACAAGGCTGGTAGCTGCGCGTCTTCGCCCCCCCGGCGGGGAGGAAGAAGAGGAGGAGGAGAGGTGGGGGAAGGGGGAGGGGGACAAAACGGTTCTTGTCAGGCGGGTTCCTCGCAAGCTCCCCGCTCCTTTCCCTTCCGAGATCCATCTACGTACGTTTCGTCATCTATAAATATTTAGACACTAATCCGCAAATAAAATATTATCCCTTGCAATAAAAGATCTGACAGCCCGGCATTTAATTGTAATAGGATAGGATAGTGGTAGCAGTAGTGTTAGTTCATCTTCTGCCCTGTTTTCTTAACTGTAGCTTAGTATAGTAAACACAAACAGCCTCGTTAGGGCCAGTAGGCCTGCTGTTGTTTGTTCTTCCTTTGTGTTCCTTACTGTGAGGCCCTGGAACTCGCTTCCTCCCTTGACATCATCGGGACTGAGAAGAGTTTTTTCATCTTCGTTCTCTTAGTATACAAAATTTGGTCAGCATTTTCGTTTCTTAGTCCAAATTTTGGAAGGGCGATTTATTTAGTTCGTTGGTTCATCCAATAATTGGTCTCGATGTGTAATAAAGAGCACGAACGCTCGAACTCGACTACATTCGCTCCTTCGAACAGTTGTCCTGTCAAGTGGGGCGGGGTGGGAGGAGTGGGAGCGCCCCGCCCCGGCCCTGGTCCCGGACCCCAGCGGGTTCCTCTCGCCTCCCTCCCATCCTTCCCCCTCCCTCCCCCCTCCTTCCCCCTCCCTCCCCCCTCCCGTCCCTACCTTCCTCCTTTCCTCCCCTCGCCCTCCCCTCCCTTCCTCCCTCCCTTCATACCCTCCCCTCCCTTCCTCCCTCCCTTCATACCCTCCCCTCCCTTCCTCCCTCCCTCTCCTCCCTTCTTCCTCTCCCCTCCCTTCCTCCCTCCTCCTCTCCCTCCTCCTCTCCCTTCTCCTCTCCCTCCCTCCCTTCCTCCCCTCACTTCCTCCCCTCCCTCCCCCCTCCCCTCCCCCCTCCCTCCCCTCCCTCCTCTTTTCCCAGGAGGTCGAGTCAGTCCGGTTGGCGTTCCCAGGAGTCTGTGGGGAAGTATCCGGGAGGAGGTCTTCCCTCTGTGTGACCGATTCGTCCTTTTGCCTTCGTCGTCTGCGTCGTCGTCGTCGTCGTCGTCGTCGTCATCGTCCTTTCGCGATTGTCTCTTCACCCCCACCCCCCACCCCCCGCGGTGAGAAGTGGCACTGTGAGCCAGCCATCACGCGCAGTCAATATGACACACTTAGTGTCATCCTCACGTGCACACAAACAGAGAGGAGAGGGAGAGAGAGGGAGGGAGGGAGGGGGTAGGGGGAGAGAGGGCAGGGAGAGAGAGAGAGAGGAGGGAGGGGGAGGGAGAGAGAGGGGGAGGGTGAGAGAGAGTGGAGAGAGAGATAGAAAGGGCGAGAGAGAAAGAGAGAGATGGGGGAAGAGAGAGAGGGAGGGCGGAGAGAGTGAGAGAGGGAGGGAGAGAGAGAGAGAGAGAGAGAGAGAGAGAGAGAGAGAGAGAGGAGAGGTTTGAAGGCGCAGATGGAACAGGACAAGGAGTTCGAGAGTAAAAATGAAAGTGGAGGTGAGGTGGGGTGGGGTTGGGGGATGGGGGGGGCTTGTGTATTGGAACCAAAGTAATAAGTGACGTTTACAATTAATTAGGGCGCCCTCTAACCACCCTCCTCCTCCACCTCCTCCTCCTCTTCCTCCTCCTCCTCTTTCTCGTCCTCTTTCTCCTCCTCCTCCTCCTCCTCTTTCTCGTCCTCTTTCTCCTCCTCCTCCTCCTCCTCCTCCTCCTCCTCTGCCTCCTCCTCCGCCCCCTCCTCTTCCTCCTCCTCCTCTGCCTCTTCCTCCTCCTCTTCCTCCTCCTCCTTCTCTTCCTCCTCTTCCTCCTCCTCTCTCTCCTTCCTCTTCCTCCCCCGCCTTCTCGTCCTCTTTCTTCCTCTTCCTCCCCCGTCTTATCTTCCTCCTCCTCCTGCCTCCTCCTCTCTTCTCTTCCTCCTCCTCCTTCTCTTCCTCCTCCTCCTGCCTCCTCCTTCTCTTCCTCCTCCTCCTCCTACGCCTCCAGTGCCCTGTTTGGAAATTATAATTAACGAGTTCGTTCCCCGCCTGGCGTCCCGTTGACCTCTTTCGGATCAGCGACCTCCTTTGTGGGATTCGCTTTGATGGACGACACCATTTTATTTTATTTTATTTTATTTTATTTTATTTTTTAACCCCCATGAAGATTCCCCCCTTCCCCCCACTGAGCAGAACGAGTTCACGATGGACCGAACCCCCTTTTCTCCCAGAGTCTACTCCCCCTCCCCCCCTCTCCCCCTCCCCCCACTCTCCCCCTCCCCCACTCTCCCCCTCCCCCACTCTCCCCCTCCCCCTCCCCCACTCTCCCCCTCCCCCACTCTCCCCCTCCCCCACTCTCCCCCTCCCCCACTCTCCCCTCCCCACTCTCCCCTCCCCACTCTCCCCTCCTCACTCTCCCCTCCTCACTCTCCCACTACTCTCCCCCTCCTCACTCTCCCCTCCCCACTCTTCCCTCCCCACTCTCCCCTCCCCCCACTCTCCCCCCCCCCCACTCTCCCCCTCCCCCCCCTCTCCCCCACCCCCACTCTCCCCCTCGCCCCCTCTCCCCTCCCCACTCTCCCCTCCCCACTCTCCCCTCCCCACTCTCCCCTCCTCACTCTCCCCTCCTCACTCTCCCCTCCCCCTCTCTCCCCTCCCCCTCTCCCCCTCTCTCCCCCTCTCCCCTCTTCCCCCTCTCCCCCTCTCTTCCCTCTTCCCCCTCAGCTGAAGAAATCATGTGGCGGACTCTTCCCTCGACAATGACGTCGACAGTGACTACAAAGTCTTTAGATGTTGAGGTTTGTTCCTTCCCCTCACCCACCTCCCCATTCTATTTCCTCCTCCTCCTCCTCTTCTATTCTTCTTCTTTCTCTTCCTCTTCCTTTTCTCTTTCCTCTTCCTTTTCTCTTTCCTCGCCCCCTCCTGTTGCCTCCTCCTCTTCCTCCCCTTCCTCCTCCTTATCTTCCTCTTCATCTTCCTCCTCCTTATCTTCCTCTTCATCTTCCTCCTCTTCCTCCTCTTCCTCTTCCTCTTCCTCCTTATCTTCCTCCTTATCTTCCTTCTCTTCCTCCTCCTCATTATTTTCCTCGTATTCCTACTCGTACTCCTATTCCTCTCCCTATTCCAACTATTTCTCCTACTCCTCCCATTCCTCCTATTTCACTTCTATTCCTCTTCCCATCCTCCTCCTCCTCCTCCTATTTCCCCTTCCCATTACTCCTCCTCCTATTACCCCCTCCCATTCCTCTTCCCATCCTTCTCCTATTTCCCCTTTCCATTCCTCCTATTTCTCCTTCCCATTCCTCCTCCTCCTATTTCCCCTTCCCAATCCTCTTCCTCCTATTTCCCCATCTATTCCTCTTCCCATCCTCCTCCTCCTATTTCCCCTTCCCATTCCTCCTCCTATTTCCCCTTCCCGTTCCTCTCCCTCCTATTTCCCCTTCTATTCCTCTTCCCATCCTCCTCCTCCTCCTCCTGTTTCCCCTTCCCATTCCTCCTCCTCCTCCTCCTCTTATTTCTCCTTCTTCCTGCCTTCTGGTTTCTGACCTCAACGGGCGTTCGAGTTCTTGGGCGAATTTGGGAGACGAAGCGACTCTCGAAGTGCAGCGGACCACATTTCTTCGAAGGGACGTTTTGTACTTCCACGTGTGCCTGGGTGGGTGGCTCTCTCTCTCTCTCTCTCTCTCTCTCTCTCTCTCTCTCTCTCTCTCTCTCTCTCTCTCTCTCTCTCTCTCTCTCTCTCTCTCTCTCTCTCTCTCTCTCTCTCTCTGTGTCTCTCTCTCTTTCCCCTCCCTCCTCTTTCTCCTCTTTCCTCTTTCTCCTCTTTCCTCTTTCTCCTCTTTCCTCTCTCTCCTCGCTTTCCCCTATCCTTTCTCTCTCTCTCTCTCTCTCTCTCTCTCTCTCTCTCTCTCTCTCTCTCTCTCTCTCTCTCCCTCTCCCTCTTTCTCCTCTTTCTCTTCTTTCCTCTCTCCTCTCTTTCTCCTTTCCTTTCTTCCCCTCCTTTTTCTCCTCTCTCCTCTTTCACTCTCCTTTCTGCTCTCTCCTCTCTCCTCTTTCCTGTGTGTGTGTGTGTGTGTGTGTGTGTGCGCGTGTGTGTATGTCTCTGCCTGTCTTTCTGTCTCTATATCTCTATATATCTATAGTCTGCCGGGCGCGCGTTTGTATATGTGAAATCTTAACTCAAACGAATCCGCGGAACGAGTGGGGAACTGAAAGCTGAATATTCATGTGGACCCGAGCGTGCGTGCGTTCGTGCGTGCTGACCCAATATTTACTTACCAAACTTCAACATAAAGCTGGAGAGCTTCACTCGTGGAGCCCCGCCTCTGATTACAAAGGTCTAAGGTTGCGTGATTCGTTACTATGGTCCTGGACCACGTGTTGGACTCATGATCGACAGTCATTACCTTCCCGGATGATAGCGTCATAGCTGTTATAGTCCGGTCGGTGGTTAATGTTGTTCACAAAACACATACGCAACCTTTTCTCAGGGTGGACAGTAACGGCTTGTATTATTGTGACGAGTTTCGCAGGGCGGGATTCGATCTTGGGTCTGTAAGCCATAAGTGCGTGTGTATGTGTGTGTGCGTGTGTGTGTGTGTGTATGAGAGAGAGAGAGAGAGAGAGAGAAGGAATGTGCATGCGTGTGTGTACTTAGTGTTGTATTGTTTGTGCGTCTGCACGCGTGTGCGCTCGTGCATGTGTACTTTGCAGTTGATTTTCTGTGTGTTTGTGTGTGTACTTTGCATTCTGTGTGTGTTTGTCTGTGTGTATGCAGGCGTGCGTTCGTGCGTGTGTACTTTGCAATAGAGGGGGAAAAAGCCTTTGGTATATGTATGTGTGTGTGTGTGTGTGTACATAGTGCTGTATTGTGTGTATGTATTTGTGGGTGTGTCTACACGCGTGTGCGTTCGTGCGTGTGTATTTTGCACTAGATTTTGTGTGTATATGTGTGTTTGTGTACTTTGTTTTGTATTGTGTGTATGTGTCTGCACACGCATGTGCATTTGTGTGTGTATACTTTGCAATATATTTTGTGTGTGTGTGTGTGTGTGTGTGCGCGCGTGCATGTGACAGTGGGTGGTATGCCGCCTTCCCGGCCGGTCCCTTCCCGGCCGGCTCTCTGTCGACGGCGGTGCCGCGTGACGATTCGTAATCTGGCGCCACTTGACGCCACCGCTGCCGCCGTTGACGAGTGACGCCCGCTGGGGCGACGGCCGCTTCGCTCGTCTCCTCTTTCTCGCTCGTCAGATGAACGGTTCGAATTTGTTCCTTCGGAAACCAGCCTCCTCCTCCTCCTCCTCCTCCTCCTCCTCCTCCTCCTCTTCCTTCTCGTCTTTCTTTCATCTCCTTTCTTCTCTTCCTCCTCTTTCTCCTCCTTATCTTCCTCGTAATCCTCCTCTTTCTTCTCCCCTCCTCCTCCTCCTCTTCCTCCTCCCCTCTTCCAGCTTTTCTTCCTCTTCCTCCTCTTCCTCCATATCTTCCTCCTCGTACTCCTCCTCGTACCCCTCTTCCTCGTACTCCTCCTCCTTCTCCTTCTCTTACTCCTCTTACTCCTACTCCTCTTCCTATTCCTTCTACTCCTCCTCCCATTTCTCCTCCTATTTCCTCTTCTCTTCCCGTCCATCTTGATGCTGATGGGGTAAGAGTGTTTGCGGTCCCCCGCGGACAGAAGAGGAGGAGGAGGTGAAGGAATTGGGGGAGGGGCGAGGAGGGGGGGAGGAGATGGGGGAGGGGGGGGGCGAGATGACGCGAGGGACACATGGTATCTGCGTTAAAACCGCGATCCGTTGCCTAGCTGGTTGCTGCCACCGAGATGAAGATCACTTGGATGTTGGCATCTGTCTGAACGTAGTTAGCTAGGTAGAGTTTATCTATATATCTATCTCTATCTCTATTTATCTCTTACTCTCTCCCCTCCCCCCTCCCCCTCCCCTTCTCCTCTCCCTTTCTCTCTCACTCTCTCCTTTTCTCCCTCGCTCTCTTCCTCTCCCTCTCTCCCCCTCCTCTCTCCTCTCCCTCCCTCTCTCCCTCTCTCTCTCCATCTCATTCCATTCTCTACCTCTCCCTCCCCCTCCCTTTCTCCCTCTCTCTCCTTTTCTCTCTCCCTTTCTCCCTCTCTCCCTTTCTCCCTCGCTCTCTCCCTATCTCCCCTCCTTCCCTCCCTCCCTCTCTCCCTCTTTCTCTCCATTCCATTCTCTCGCCCTCTCCCTCTCTCTCTCCTCTTTCCCTCCCCCTCTTTCCCTCCCCCTCTCTCCCTCCCACTCTCCCTCTCCCCCCCCCCCGATACCGATGACAGGGTCCCATGAAGAAGAGCCTGATGGGTGCCAGGAGAGGAGGGTGTGGGAGGGAGGGGGAGGGGGGAGTGGCACCCGTTAGCGAGGAAAGGGTGACTCAGGAATGCCATCGTCGTGTTTTCAACGTCGAGCGTGCCTCTTGGAGATGTAGTCCCAGACGCTATCCTCCGCGTCTCTGTGGCCTGCACGTGACTTGGTTTCCTGAGCACATCAAGGCAAAGTTGGTACACACACGCACGCACACACACACGCACACACACTCACAACTCGTGGGGCGGTTGGTAGAGTTCCCGGCCGCCACTACGGCGGTCCGGGTTCGAATCCTGACCAGGGTTGAAATAGTTTCAGTATCGATGCGCTGCCAGTCGTTACTCCAACTCTCGTGGGCGGGAAGTTGGGTGTGTGTGTGCGTGTAAGGTCACAGCATTACCCATAGATCGGTCATGTATGAGCTCTCTTCCGGGGGGAAATAGCTGTCGATCACGAGTCCGACACGTGATTCAAGACCATGGATGAATCACACACACACACACACACACACACACACACAATGGTCAATTTATCCTGAGCGTTCTTGATTTGATTGCGCCTGTTTCTACTTGTATGGAACCCGTAGAGAGCGTATTGGAACATGTAGGGGCGTGTTAGCTGTGGAATCTTGCGATTTTATACATTGTCTTCGTTTCTTTGTACCCTCGGATAAATATTAACATTTCCTTTTGTTCTTTTTCCAGGTTAGTATCGCCATCTGGTTTTGCTTTCGACCCTGACGAGAAAGTGTGGAGTACCGACCGCTTGCCCAGCCGGACGCGCGGGTAGACAGACCTAGCGGCCCGCCGCAGCCGCATTGGGGGCAGCGGGTGCGGGTCTGCGGAAATTCCTGCGGCCAGAAAGGGAGTCTTCGTGAGTACTTTTTTTTTTTTTTTTTTTTTTTTTTTTTTTTTGACCCCCCGGCCTCGTTATGGACCGAATGCTTCGACCTCCCGGCCTCGTTATGGACCTAAAGGTCTCTGGTCGGCCTCCTTTCGCGCACGAACCGTTGTAGTTCCTTGGGTCTTGGGAGACGCCCTCACCAGGAACTTCGTGAGATTCTTCCGTGTATTACACAGTACTCTCTGGTTCATTGAGTCCAAGGAGTTTGTCGAGGTGCATGACAAATGGCCTTCTTCTCGAGGTCCTCCTCCTCGCCCGCCTCCTCCTCCTCCTTTTCGTCCGCCTCCTCCTCCTCCTTTTCGTCCGCCTCCTCCTCCTCTTATTCGCCCGCCTCCTCCTCCTCGCCCGCCTCCTCCTCGCCCACCTCCTCCTCGCCCGCCTCCTCCTCCTCGCCCTCCTCCTCCTCGCCCTCCTCCTCCTCCTCGCCCTCCTCCTCCTCCCCCTCCTCCTCCTCCTCTTTCTCCTCTTTCTCTTTCTCCTCTTTCTCCTACTCTTTCTCATCCTTCTCCTCGCCCACCTCCTCCTCTTCCTCCTCCTCTTCCTCCTCCTCTTCCTCCACCTCTTCCTCTTTCTCCTCTTCCTCCTCTTCTTCTTCCTCCTCGTCCTCCTTCTCTTCTTCCCTCTCCTAGTTTTCCTCCCTCTCCTCCTCTCCCTCCTCCTCCTCCTCCTCCTCCTCCTCCTCCTCCTCCTCCTCCTCCTCCTCTCTCTCCTCAAGAGCCAAGTCAAAGGTGTCTTGGCACCAGCTGGAACCATATGACGTTAGGGCGTAAACGGGATGGAAGGAAGTGTTGGAGAGAAATGTTTCTTGAATGGTTTCTCGGGTACCTACTGACTGCTTGACCTGGCTCGGCAGAAGCCGAAGGGGAGCGGGGGTGGGGTTCCTCTCTCTCTCTTTCTCTCTCTCTCTCTCTCTCTCTCTATTTTTTTTTTTTTTTTTTTTTTTTTTTTTTACCGGAGCTGACTGGGAACCTTTGTGGGGAGCGAGAGAGATCGTCTTCTTCGAACTCAAATTTATCGTGAGAAATTTTCTCACGATAAAAAAATGAGGCGCTAAAGGCTTCAGGGACTGACGATGGGGCAGGTAATAAACAGTCGCTGCTGCGAATCGAAGAGGAGTGCGGGACTCGAACTCATGTGGAATTCCAACTTAATCTATATCCTTGATTTCCAATTATCATGTTTAGATATGAACTCGTGTTTTGTTTGAGCTTGGGCTATATCACCTTCTAAGGTGTATGTGTATATGTGATTCACCATCGTCTTGGATCACGTATTAAACTCGTGATCGACAGCTATTACCCTACCGGATAAGAGCTCATATATGACCGATCTATGGGTATACCTGTGACCTTACACACACCCAACTCCCCGCCCACGAGAGTTGGAGTAACGACTCGCAGCGCAGCGATACTGAAATTATTTCAACCCTGGGTGGGATTTGAACTCGGACCGGTGTAGCAACGGTTGCGAACGCTACCACAGTGTGTGTGTGTGTGTGTGTGTGTGTGTGTGTGTGTGTGTGTGTGTATCTGTGGACGCCATCATTGGGGATCCGGTGTATGTTGCGGTAACTGCACCGATACATGCGACAGGTCCCTCTTGTTTGCTACATCGATGCCCGTCCGTGTTTTTTTTTTGTTGTTTACCACAACCGTGACACGTATAAAATTTTTTTTTTTTTTTTTTTTTTTTTTTTTTTTTTTTTTTTACCGAAACTTCTTTGATATAAAAAATGCTCTTTGTTGTTGCTTTCTCTTGATTCCGGCTGCTCATTGCAGCTGCACTCTTTGTCGCCGTGGGGGGAGTCGAAAACAGGTCTGTTCCCTCTTTGTTCTGGACCCGACCAAGAGTTGTGTTCTCCGAAGGCATTCCACGTAGGCCTTGATTTTATCAGAAGTTGAATTATTTGTTTATTATATATTAACTATTTAGTTAATATTCAGTGTTTATGTATATATTTTTATTTATTTATATATTTTTATTTTGTTTTTGTTTTTCTGTTGACTTGTTTTTGTTTTTGTGTTGTTTTTACCGAAACCGGTTTTTTCAGTCATGCTCCAGTCAGAGCATAAATACGTGATGATGACTTCTGCTGCCTCCGGATCTCTCTCTCTCTCTCTCTCTCTCTCTCTCTCTCTCTCCTGACGCAGACTCTGCCTGTCCGCCTCTGTTGCGGAATCTCTAGCTCGTCTTGACCTTACTTCCTGGCTCCTCCTCCTCCTCCTCCTCCTCCTCCTCCTCCTTGGTCGTTGTTGTCTTCTTTTTCTTCTATCTCTTCCTCTTCTTGGTCGTTGTTTTTTCTTCATTTTCTTCATCTTCTACCTTCTCCTTTTTGGTCTTTCTTTTTTCTTCTTCCTCTTCTACCTCTATTTGGTCTTTTTTTTTTCTCTCTTCTAGCTTTTCCTTCTTCTTCTTGGTCTTCTTCAAAATTTTCTTTTTATTTCTTCCTCTTTTTGGCCTTTTTCTCCCTCTTTTTTTATTTTTATCTTTTTGGACTTTTTTTCCTTCCTTTTCTTTTTGGTCTTCTCTTTTTTATTCCTCTTCTACCCCGTTCCTCTTCTTGGTCCTCTTCCCTGACACCTCGTCTATGCCGATGTACAGAGTTTCTTGGGTACATCGTGTGAGCTATATCGACAGTATTTGTCACCAAGACGTAGTCTCATCCACCGCCATTTTCCATTCCCCCTCGGGAAATACTCTGTATTACTTCTAGAAGTATTGTCAATAGAATTTAGTATTGAAAACTTGAGGGACACTCTACAGGCTCCTGAGAACCCAATCGTTCTCTCTTATGCAGACGTTCTGACGGGTTGCTGACTGGAGTCCTGAACTTTCTCTCCTTTGTAGCTCAGTAGGCTGATCTTCTCTGGCTGATTCTCAATGTTTTGTCTTCCTCGTTCGTCCTTCCTGATGCCTAATGAGTTTATAAAATGTAAATCCGTTTGCAGTATTGTTTCTGATCATTGTTGGTCATTCTTTTCGTATTCTTCTCTGAAATTTCGAGATATTTGTGAATCCGTTGTGGAACC